>NC_041408.2:1537500-1697500 GCF_900747795.2 Erpetoichthys calabaricus | reverse complement strand
ATTAGTCAAGGACATTATTGAAAGCTTACTAGCACTATTCAACTCAAATTAATTTTCTTTTATATAAAGAGGATGCAGCGTTTTAATGAGTAATCTTTTTAAGTATACCGTTATGAAAAAAATAATAATTTTAAATGTTTACATTTTTGCGTCGTTCAATTAACAGTGATCTGCATTTTTCCATTAAAAGAAGGAATGCAGGGTCACCATTTAAACCTCCAACACTGAGTTCAGGAAAAGGCTGGAAATCTACAATCTTGGGGGACTCGGGTTCAAATCCCAGCCCAGTCACAGCCTGGGGGTCTTTAAAATATCATAGAGTAACTGAGGGCAGCAAAATGGCCCGGGCGTCTCCTGCAGTGGCTTCATTTTGTAAACCTCCTATTATATTTTCTATAGCCTCATGTCACCCATTTAGGGATTCAGTTAAGGACAATTTATATTTAGCTCTAATTCCTTAATTCAATATTTAATTAACATTGTTCAATAAATGTTTCCGCCTTTTCAGCACCATATTTGATTTCATGCAGTTACGCCATTTGTTGTCATGCTGTCTTAGAAATGACCTGGAGGAGTGTGGCACATGACATCATACATGCTATGGGGTAGATAGATGGATAGATTTGAAAGGCACTATATAATAGATAAATAGCGTAGTTGGCAGGATAAGATAGATAGATAGATAGATAGATAGATAGATAGATAGATAGATAGATAGATAGATAGATAGATAGATAGACACTATAATGATATAAACATATATAGATAGATTTGAAATGTACTATATAATGATAGATATGAAAGGCACTATATAATAATAGATAGATCTGAAAGGCAGTAGATAGATAGATAGATAGATAGATAGATAGATAGATAGATAGATAGATAGATAGATAGATTTGAAAGACACTATATAATAGATAAATAGCGTAGTTGGCAGGATAAGATAGATAGATAGATAGATAGATAGATAGATAGATAGATAGATAGATAGATAGATAGATAGATAGATATGATTTATTTGTCACTCTGGGGAACTAAAAGTTCAGCTCTAACATCCGAGATTGCGGATACATTCCAAAAAAAGAACTCTCCCTACGTGACGCTCCTTCTGATATTCTTGATTTAGTTGCCGTGTTTCTTTGATTCTGATTTTTGGTTCACATGTGGGGTTTGACTACAGTTTTTTTTTTCTTTGACTTCCCATTTTCGTTCCTTGCTATGATTTTAGTTTACATCTGATCTCCCGGTGGCAGCATTTGCTGCTGATAGTTTTACACCTCTTAGCAGTACAGCATTGGACAGGTTTGTAGTAGCGAGGGCACCTGGATTTCAACCTGAGGTGGGCATTTGGATATGTAGTGTGGGCAACTAAATTCCAAAATAAGCTAAAATGTGATTTTCAAATTACTTTTTCATTAGGTGAGTCCTACCCAGCTCTGCCACAGCAGGTCACACACACACAACCACTGGCCATGCCCAGGGTCATGCCCATGCCATCTACTTTGCATTCAGTGATCTTTAGTCAGGCTGAGGTTTTTTTTTGCCGTGGTCTACCTGGCAATGGCACCACGATCCATAGGTTGGGGAACGCCGAGTTAGACAGTGCCCCCATATCGCTGTTGGTTATACCCCAACATTCATTCCCATAGAGCTTGATAAACTTGACATTCCTCTTACAGATTCTGAGTTCTGTCTTGTGACTTCTAGATGGACCTTCACCGTTTGAATGCTAATTTTAGTTTTGCTCTTAATGACTTTCTCACTGGAGCCCTCAATGCTGAGTACTGCGCCCAAGTAAATGAAGCTGTCTGCTCGTTCGGTTTCAGTACCAGCTACGACATGCCTGCCATTCAATGGGGTATTAAGCGTCTTCTTGATCTGTGTGGTATGGTGGCTTCATCCTGAAATTTGTCTTTGACTTATTAATTAACTTTAAAGACAATTAAAGAGTTTTGTAGACCCTTAGGTGCATTTTCAGTAATTCTTTTATTTTTTTGAGCGTCCGTTTAACATTTTGAAATTTATTTTGCAACGTGCGTGTTTGCCATTTGTTTTGACACATTTTTGTGATGCTAGTTGGCTGTTGTGGGCGTGGCCACACAGGTCATGACCTCGGTGAAGTTTTAATGGTAAGGTAAGCCTGGTGAGTGAGTGAGTGAGTGATATATGAACAGTTTAGCAGTCTGATTATAATAAGGAAGGTGAGGTGACTGAATGACTATGGATGTGTGAGTGAGCATATCCAGTGATGAACTGAAATGAATGAATGAATGAATTCATTGATTAATTAAGATGTGTGTGTTAGTGAGCACATTAAGTAAGAAACTAGGATGAATGAATGAATGAATCAATGTGGATGTGTGAGTAGAATGAAAGAATGAATAAATGAATGAAAATCAATCACACAACAGATAATACAAGATGAATGATGTAATAAACAAATGAATTAATATGGATGTGTGAATGAGCACGTCAGGTAAGAAACTAATGAATGAATTAATGAGGATTTCTGGGTGTGCATGTCTAGTGATGAACTGGAATGAAGGAACGAACAAATGAAAATCAATCATTGAATCAATGGACAAATACAAGAACGAATGAATGAATGAGCAAACAAATGTATTAATTGATTAATTATTAATTAATTTAAATGATAAGTGAGTCTTGGAGAATCAATGGATTAACAAATGAATGATTGACAGGAAATTGCAACAGTAAGCACGGCAAACAAATGAATGAAAGAAAGAATAAGTGAATAAATGATGTTAATATTTTAAAATCTGATTATGATAAGAGAGGTGTATGGATGTGTGTGAACAGGTCCAGTGAAGGACTGGTATGAGTGAATGAATGAATGACGGGCTTCTCAAGACGCGACGTGGCTCAAAGTGACACGCCATATGAGCCCCTTTGGCTTTCTTTTGAAATGAGCCCCTCACTCCACCCAACGGGTGCCAATCCAGGGGTCCTGAGGGCACAGACCGCATCAGAAGGCCATTTGTGGCATTGGACATCAATCCCTTCAGGAGAGGCCCGGCATGCGCTCCAGCGTGCAAGTGGTCTGTGTGGACAGCTGGCAAGAAGCTCCAGCAGGGTTGGCAACTGCCCTGGAAGTCCTCTGAAAGCAGACGATCTGAGTGTGTGTGTGTGTGTGTGGGGGGGGGTTAACTTGGAGCTTTACATGACACTGGAAATCGAAGTGACAGAAAAGCCATACTGCGACCCCCACTTGCCAATAGAGTGACAAGTCATTTGACATGATTGCCGCTGTCAAGAGCTGTTAGCGGTGGTGGGCTTCACGAGGGCCCCGCCATTGATTGTGCTGCCATTCTCCAGTTGCACCACTGCTGGCTAACAGCACGCCTGATGATGTCAGGAAGCCACGACAGGAGACGAGATTCATTAGAGTGTCGTTTGTGAGGTGATTAAAGTGGGCGACTGAAAGTGGTCTTTCAAGGCTCTGCAGATCGCCTCTATTTTTAGTCAGTTCTTTGCTTTTCCTCTCCCTTCCTCACCTTCACAAGGCCAGTGGCAGCAGCAGAGCCCAGCATGGATCTGCCATGACCCGCGCGTGAAGAATGTCAGCTTATTCGGGCCTGTAGAACAACACATTTGTCACGCTGGAGGATGCTCTGGTGCCATCGCTGACTTTACGAGGCTGCCATTCATAGAGCCACTGGAGTACAAGCTAGTAACGGGAGAGGAAGTCAGCGGAGTGCTCGAGCACGTCTTATAATAAGAAGAAAATGAATACAGAAAAACACTTAGGGAGTCCGTGAGAGACCACGACAACATCCATCTGCCAAGGCCATTCGCACACTTACAGTAAAGAGGAGGCAGTGAGACATCCAGCACTTTGGCCGCACGGCCCTCATCACGTCAGACGAGAACATCTCCGGAGCTCGGAGGGGTCGGCTGGAACTCACACCCAAAGTTTTAATTCATTCTCCATTAGGCGCGAGTGTATGGGGGGCCGCAAGTCCTCTGTTAGGCTGCACACACCACAGCACTGAGGTGATTCCAGCCGCCCCGCCGGGGTATTTCTGGGCTACGGGAGGACATAGGAACCCCCATGGAGTCATTTAATAGTCCAATCTGAGCATCAAAGTGAACCTCCTTAAAGATTTTCTCTTCTCTTCTCAGCTTGCATTTGAAACGACCAAAACATGTCAAGCAGTCACCTTCATTTTTCAAATACAAAGCTCAGAGTACAGTTTCATCCATTTTTCCTGAGGCTGTATATTCACTTTATTGCCGAAGAATGGAACGGATTCTTTACTCTTTGAAAAGTTGTGCCGAAATGTAATCTGCCTGCCCAGTGCTCATTGTACTTTACAGGGGAAGAGCAAATTAGCTTGTGCGCGTTCGGAGGATAAGGTTGCATTTTGAACAACGGTGTGCGCCTTCAGCTATCCGGGTTAACTCTGCATGTCGTCCCTTAAGCCCGAATTTAGGGAAGAAGCAGACGGCAAACGGCGGCAGAAACGAGGTCATCCCAGGGAAGAGGGGTGAACAGTGGAAAATATGGAAAAGGCGAGGATCCCATCTTCACATGGGGGTCACCAGACATTCGTATAAGCCACCTGAGTGGCCTCTTTGTCACACCCGACTCTCAACCATATCACCTACCACCGTTTATTACTACTGGGAATGACAGGGTGGCAACAGGGAATAAAAGGGGCAAAAAGTAAAGGAAAAGCAGGGGGCACAGTGGGGAAAGAAAAGGGGGCCAAGAAAAGTGGTGGGGAAAAAGAAAGGAGCAGTAAATGACATAACAAACTTAAATAATTCCAATTAAAGTGGAAGGTTTGAGAACCACTGAATTTATTTCTGTAAGTATTTTGTATTTCACGTTGGGCATCATTGAATCGAATTATGAAGACTTTTTATCGTGATATTTGTGACGTTTCTGTGCCACCCTTTTCCAAATTGTTTTGGACTGCTCTCCCTGACGGTTGATGTGGCCGTGGTTATGTTGTTTGCAGGTCATGTGATATCATGAGTCATTCTAGGGGCGGAGCTGTGCACCAGCTGGAGGAGTGTCACCAGGTGGCGCTCTGCATGTTATGTTTAGAGTGAGCATCAGAAAGGTGCTATCTAAATAAAATGGATCTCTCTATTATAACAAAATAAATCTTGGGAGATGAGACTTTTTATCCAGCGACGAGATGTGATCTTTCTCAGAGAGACACTTTCATGTCCCGTGAGACGAGACTTTGTGCCAAGAGATTTAACCAGGCCCGAGACCGGAAATAAAAGACAAAGAGTAGATGAGAAAATAGAACGTCGTAAAGAATTCAAAAACGTTGGCACGATGCACATGAGAGCACGTTAGAGATAATGAGAGTACGAAAAATCGAAAGTCTCAAAAAAATGATAGGAAAAATCTCATTAGCACAAACAAACCAAAATTATTACTCGGTGAAATAACGGAACAACGAAAAGAGATCGCATATATGGACATAGGTGATATGACAGAAGTAGGGAGATATTGTTTGGCTTTAAGCTTTAAGTCAGAGACGTGTAGGTCGTCTAATTCATGTGGCCATCAGGGAAAAGTCGTGTTTCTGCGAGAATTAAAAGATTTGTTGTTTTCTGAAAGTGAAATCCCGCAAGAGAAAATTTCAAGCCCCGTGAGACAAGACTTTATGCAAAGAGAATTGGAAAAGTCCCACCCACATCTAACACATTTACAGCCACCACACCGTCCAATCATCTCTCATTTGTGTGAATGCTATTGTCAGACACAGTTCATGTAGAGAGAAAGAAACGATATTCACTCACGGGCAGTTAAACGTTGCGTTGTCACGATGGGATTTCAAACATGGAATCAAAATTTAATGTGATATTGACGAAAAGGTAAAAGCGAAAAGAGATCGAATATATGGACATAGGTGATAGGACAGAAGTATGGAGATATTGTTTGGCTTTAAACTTTAAGCCAGAGACTTGTAGATCGTCTGATTTGTGTTGTCTGTTCGTGTGTGTAGGAATTCTCCTAATTGCTCACAGCACAAAGGAGCTTCATCTGAGGACCCTCGTTATCCAAACATCATGGGTTCACGTCTGTCCACCAGCAGTCACCACAGTGTCAATGTCTAGCCTGTGACAGGCTGTTGTGTGATCCCATCCCAAAAGCACTTAGCGTAGTCGGTAGGATTTGCACGGTGGATGGATGGAGTGCAGTGGCTGTGCTGCACACATTGGTGGGGACTGAGTGAGTGACAATCCCTGTACACATAAGCGTTTGGAGAAGTCCTATTGGTCATGGCGTAGAAAGAGGAGCTACTTCTGAGGGACTTTCTAAAACACAACATTGACCACCGGCAGCTATCGCAGCCCAAAGATCCAAACTGGGATGGCTCATGGTGATTCCAGGGTGAAATACTGATGTCCAAAGTTGTGGATCTTTCACAGCAGTTGCTCTGTTTGTACTTTTCGTGTGTTTGTGCTCAGTGTTGGCTTTGGCTCTGATGAACGATTGATTGTTTTGTTTTTTTTTTGTCTTCCTGGTTTTTGACCCACACATTCTTTGCGCTTTTTTATTTTTATTTTTTGACCACACTCCCTCTTATCACGGTCCAACAGAATTTCGCCAGTGCTCTGGCCTGCTGCTTTTGCCCGGTTGTACAGAACTAAAGGGTACAACAGTAAGACACAAAACTTTAAACAGGTCTGTGATGAAGAGAAACCATCCTGCTGCGCTACTGTTAGCTACTTGGCACCTCAATGCACTGGCTGTGTGGCTTTAACAAAGGAGAGACCCCCGGTGCAGAAGGTAAGGGAAATTTAAGAAATGGTGTCCAAAACGATGAATAGAGAGGAACAGTGACAGAATAAAAAGGAGAAAGAGCGAGGGAGAGAAAGAGCAGGTGAGCAGGTGCATCTTGGTTTATTGCTTTGGAGGAATGCCCACTGAATCTGGCATTGTCTGTCGGCAGGGAAAATCTTTGTGGCGCAGTAGGATGGCGGGCACACACTATATATGAGGGGGGGACCCAAAAAAAAAAAACAACCAAACAATTATACAACTTCCCCTTTTAGTCGTCGACAAAATACCCCCTCGTGACACAATCCGCTCGTCCTGGCACTTCTTCCCTGTACTCCTCTTTTGTTTTCGTGTCCAGAGCCTCCTGTGATTTTTTTAATAGATTTCTTCTATGGTAGCAAATTGTCTTCCCTCCGGTCTCCATTTTAATTTCGGGAACAAAAAGAAGTAACAGGGAGCGAGTTCTGCCAAATTCAGGAGGTGCAAAGACGTTTTGTTTTTTGGTCAAAGATGACAGTGCGGTGTGCGCAGGTGTGTTCTCAGGGGGCAAAATGCAGCTTTGTGTGCTCCGCTGCTCCGGATGTTTCTTTCTGATGCTTTGCGAGCGACACCTCGGCAGTTCAGTGTAACGTTACTGATTAGCAGTCTGTCCACGGGGAAACAAACTCTTTATGAACAAGTCCATCAATATGCATAAACGTGGCCATCGTTGTCTTGATATCTGATACGACCTGACGCGCTTCTTTCAGCTGGGAGAAAAAAAAAATATCACCAAAGTCACACACGCGATTGTGGAAAAAATGTCAGAAATACGCATCTGGATTGGCAGGCCGATTAACGAGAGCGTAGACCTGCGATGCCTGGGGGCAGAGCAGAGAGCAACACTCAGCTCTCATGCTATTGACCGATTCTGGGGATTTTGGGGGTCCTGCCTCATATCTACTGTATAAAAAAAAATGTGTACGTGTGTGTGTGTCTGTGTGTGTGTGTGTGTGGTCCGACCAAGCAATCTGATTGGTCAGTTTGACTTTGATGACACGATTAACAGAAGTAGCACAGGGCAAAAGAAGTAGAGAGGAAAGGAGTAGGAGGAATGCTGAGAGTCGCCTTCAAAGATGGGAAGCACTCACAAGAACACAAATGATGTTTCCACAGCAGGTAACAGGAGTCTGCCTACCCTTGGTGGTAGTCAAAAAGTGGACAGAAGGTGAGCAAGGTGCTATGAAAAATGACACGAGTATGAGGAATGCGATCGAGAGTTAGAGCGCCGGGTAAGTGAGGATCATGAACGATGTTACTTGTGTTGTTATGAATGAGGATCTCCTCACGGGCCTTGTCAAGGTATGTAATGACCCACTGAACCAGGAGGGGGTGCCGCCTCTAATACTACCTCCTCCTTCTCTCTCCGTAGCACCAATAAACCGCTGGTGAGGGCCCCTGACTCCGCCCCTTCCACTCCCATGAGAATAAGGCCATTGGATTCCTGCAAGGAGGTGTCATTGACTGAAAGAAGCTGCCGCTAGACGGAACCTCGGATTGTGACTGTCTGATTCTTTCATTCAAAGCCCAAAGCCAGGGCTAGTTTTTTTGAGGGGCGTTATTTTTGATTATTTTGCCTTAGGTTTAAATGGGACGGCCTGGTTGGCACCCTAAATCATTACATGTCCATCTGTCATTCCCTCACAGGGCCACAATGTATATATATATATACATATATATATATATATATATTCACGGCATTCGTAGTCTGTGTCACAATCTGATTGTATAGGTGGTTACCTACCAGGTAACGCTTATGGTTGGCCAGCAAATCTGCTAACATCCGCCACGGTGCCCTCAGTTTGTGAGGAGCAGATCATGGAATGGTTGAAATAGTGGTGTGGTTCGCCGTGGCGCAATGTTAGGGGCATTGCCTCTGACGCTGACGTCCGAGGTTCGATTCCCGAGAGGGAGTGCAGTGGAGTGTGTACACCTGATGAGCCCAGAATGAGGGCGAAACACGTGTAGTGTACTCTTTGCATTTATTTGACAGTAAACTATTTCAACCATATATATATACATATATATATATATATATATATATATATATATATATATATATATATATATATATATATATATATATATATATATATATATATATATATATATATAGTTACGGGAGAGTGGGCTCTGGGGATGTCTGTCCTCTCCAGGAATGACAAATGTTTTTAAAAAATTAAACATTTACATGTCCATATCCTAAAGAGTCTCGACCCTCCATTGGGTTGCGGGCTGCCACCACTGGGTCTCAAGCTGCTATTGCTTAAGTTATTTGGGGTTCATGGTGGGTTACCACTCCAGCAATTGCACTCAATCCCCCTCTTGCTCTAGTGATCACACTCGATTTACCAAGTTGGACCCTTGGTTGGCCATGAAGACATTTGTATGGGAAAACTGTGTTGTGACACCAAAATGGGTGAGAAGTACAGCTCTGGTGTGATTGGTGATGGTAAGTTAGTGCCACAGGAGACCAGTGATGGACTGTCTGCGGTTTGCTGGACTCAGTCCCACCTGCTCTCTGAATGAACTCCAGCTTCCTCTGAAAGTGCATTGGTAAAACTTGATAGAGTGGCCTGTAGTGGGCGACTCACGCCACAAACCCCAGACACACTTACCCATCACACAAATTTCCCGGGTCTCATTGACATACCCTGCCATTTCTGATCATGTAATTTGACGCAAGTCAAATGACGAGATCAGAAATGTCAGTCGTCAAGTTTGACGTCCACTTTACAGTTAATTAGCAAAATAACGTTAACATCCCATGACCCAGGAGTTCAATTCTGAAGTCCGTAAATCCCAATTCAGAACATGAATCCTGCTGGGTTGATTGCCACAGTAAAGGTCCACTACAAGAAAATCTGAACAATTAAGTTTTTGAGTTTACAGAGCAACATGAGAAGACTAAGAGAGCTCCACAAATCTGACATTGCAGGTTTATCGGTCACAGAAACTGCAAAACTGTGATCTGTGCCAAGGGGAACAGATTTATAAAGATGATGGTGTACACCAAACATGGACAGGCTGCATCAGTCACAGTGAACAGAGATCACAAAAAAGGGACAGAAGTGACACGTCACAGGGTAGGTGATGGATGCCTCAAAAATGATCTGCAAAGTACCTCAACCAACACCATAGGCCACGTGCTTCACAAAGCTGGAATTTATGGCAGGACCACCATCATCAAACCACTATAGTAGTATCCAAGGCCAAAGCTCAGAGACATGTAACCTGCTCTAAGACGTACTCAATCTTGACCCCCTGGTCAATGGGAAAGAAGGGAATATGGTCTGGTGAGTCGTCCCACATCAAGTTGGATGGACATTTGGAGGAAGTCAAACATGGTGGAGGATCTGCAGTGGTGTAGGCAGCAATCCAGTGGGAGTCAGGAGGTCCAATGGTTGCTCTTGTAGCCACCAAGCCATTTTACAGGACCATATTTAAGGTCGCTAACCCCCCCCCCCCCCACCCCCCATACGCCCTGAATACCAGGATTAACTCAAACACCTTTCATGGCCTCCATAAACACCAGACCTGGACATGGCTGAACCTTCCTCAGTTCTGGGGTGCCAAGCTGGATTTCATCTTCTTCATCCTTCAGGGAAATGGAGGCTTTTCTTCTCTAAGACTGATATGGCATTCCAGTTCACCCAGTTCCAGACTTGGCACTCAAGAAGGTCTCAGGCAAATGGTGGGCACACTCCGTATTTTGTCCATGCTGTTACTATACTGGTAGCTGTTTTTGTTGTTTTGGCCCACCCTTGAGAAGCGGACCCCTCTGTCATCTTCCCACAAGAGTCCCGTGTTGCTGCACCAGTTGAGTCAGACGGTAGATGCGCCGTACAGGCTGTAGATGCAGACATTTTCTGTAACCTGCTCAATTCTCTCGAAACCAAGCAAAGTCTCTTCATAGAAATACGTTGATTTGTTTTGTTTTTTGTTTTCTTTTGCCCGCTGCCTTTGCCCATCTGCTACAATTATCGCACTCCAGAGGACTTGGCATTGCCGTTCCTTTGATAACACAATAGTGGCAGCAGCGCCTGCTGTCTTGACCCAGTTCGGCAGCTCACTGCCTAGATGCTTGTGTTGAACGCTTTCATACGGAGCCATTCACATGAGTACGGCAAGCGACGCGGAATTGCGGAATTCTTTAAAAAATAAAATTCCACTTTCATAAAAAAGGCAAGCCGCGGAATCGAATACACGAGCCTGGCGCGCACTGGGCAGGGGACAGGAAAGAGTTAGCGGACGATTAATGGTGAATGGGCCCGGTGAAGGGTCCTATCCAATCTTTGGGCTCCAGTGAATCATAAATAATGGGAATGACACATTGTTTATTTGGGATAATGAGCTGATCCAAAGTGGGGTTCTAGGACAAGAGATTAAAGATTAAAAAATCCATCTCCTGATGAATATCAATAGCAAGCTTTAACCTTTCGCTCTCCTCTCATAGTTGAGAATTTATTTGACTAATTGTATCAAAGCAGAAACTGAACAAAAGGATGGAATGCCGTTTAATTATACATGGGAACGTTTTCCGAAGGGAAGCAATCGCGGTCGCTGAGGAGGCAGGAATCAAACGTGCAGAATGTGTTGAAATGTCGAGCGCTACACGTTGTTTAAAACTAAGCGATCTCGTTAAAAAGCAGATTTTACACGGAAAACACCAAACTGGATACACTTGGAGATTGTTGAAGGGTCAGCGTTCATTGCTGAGAGGGCAGGGGGTCCCGGAGAATTCTCTTTTTGTTAGTAGACGAGATGGTCCAGTAGATGGAGGAATCAAAGGGCTTGGACAGACTCGAAGACTAAAGAACAGGCAGGGGTTGGAGTAGTGAGGAGAGCCGAGCGCACCAAACGTCCACACCAGAAGCAGAAACTAAAAAGAGGAGCAGAGGTCCTCAGTCCAGTGTGCTTTTCTGTCCCCTAATCGAGTCTCAGTGCCTTTGAGACACGGATTCGCTGTGGGTGTCGTACCTCATCAGGGTCAGGCCGGTTTTACTCTTCCCACTTTTGCTTTGTGTTTTGTCGTGGGGACTTCATTTTTATCTGTCATTTTTACATTCAGTTTGTTTTTGACTTTGAAGTCTTTGTTGAATTTGGACATCAAAGTGTGAAGTCAGCGAGCTGGTAAGGACTTTCTGAACAAAGCAGGAGACTCGGACTTCGGTTAAACAGAACTGGGAGATCAAACACAGAAGCGTCAAAACCAAAACGAGAGGCAAAAGTCAAAATCAAAAATTTCAATCCAAAACTGGAAAGACATTCAAATGAATGAAGATTGTGTAGAGGGGCAAAACGATGAAGCAGGACCAAAACAGGCTGTTTGGGACAAAAGTGGGCAAAAAAATCCCCATTTTGATTACAACAAAATAATAAAGGACCGAAATGTCAGGCAGTCCAAAGTGCGCTCCTTCTCAATGACCAGTCCTCTTCGACGTGGGCTCGGTTTAGTGCACAAGTCTGCTCGCCACTGAAATGAGACGCCAGGACCAGGAGGGGCGGAGCTCCTTTCATCTCGATGTCCTCAATGGGCGGAGTCTTGAGGCTGTGAGGTAGGAAGGAGAGCAGACTATTAGTGACAGCGCCCCCTCTCGTCTCTGGGTGGTATCACTTACTTAGGCGAACCTGGACTCCCTGACCCCCTGACGCGTGATATGCGTGACAATAGTAACAAAGCACTTTCATGTCATGCAAAGTGAGAAGCCATTGCAAAGGTTTTGTGCTCAGTAATGATGGCTTTGAGTTTCGAAAATCATTCACCATTGATTTAGACTTGAGAGGACCTCCAGTGAAGCGGTGGGATGGGGACACAATGGCTGCCTTGTTATGACTGCAGCTAGCTGTGCGGTGTGCTTGGTGTTGATTATTCACTTCTGGTGGCTTTTCTAGTGAGTTCCTGGGACATCTTGGTGGCTACTCTGGGACTTCTGAAGTGAAGGAATCTCATTTGTTGTGCCCTTACCTATTTCCTGAACAAAAATGCCTGTACAGGTAGTCCCCAAATTACAGCCATCTGACATACGAACGGGGCCGCAGCTGCTCCTTCATCTGTCAGGGGGACGCGACGCAGGCTCCTCAGTAACTGCTGCTCCATCATCTTCAGCCTGGGGACGCTGCAAGCGGTGTGTGGAGGGGGCGATTTCGCTGCAGTGTAGTGTCTCCGGTTGATGAATGTGTAGTCGGAGCCGCACCCCATTCATTCTCAGTGGGCAGCTGGGTGCGCGGCAAGTGGTGACCCGGGGTCCATAGTCGCCGGGGCCACAGCTACCGCTCATGTGCAGGACGGAGGCTTGATGGGGCGGTTCACTGCCCGCCCACCATGCCACTGCAGCTACTGCTCCTGACTGCCAAGTTCGTTCTCAGTGGATGGCTGGTGATGCTGCAAGCGGTGACCTGGTTGTGGCTGAACGGAGGCCATTGAGGGTGAATGGGGCGGCGGGGGGGCAGCATTGTATAGTGTGCCTCGGGTGGCTGCCTGTCGAATGGGGGCGGTGGTGGGCGATTCACTACCCGCCTTTGGCCGCACCCTGTTCATTCTCAGTGGGCAGACGCTGCAGGCAGCATACTGTATGCAAGTGGAGGTGACTGTGTGGTGCGCGGGTGGTGAAGCGACCCTCGCCGCCCCCATTCATTCTCAATAGCAAGCCTGCTTGTACCGTTACGTACATAGTAGGACGCTGTCTCTCGTCATTACACCAGACCTGCTGATGAGGGGTGCCATCCTGCTGTGATAGCGTGGACAGTGCTGTGCAGAAGAGCTCATCTTCACCTTTTGTCTTCACCCTTCAACAATGTCTCTGAAACACAAATCTGATGCAAGTGCTGGTGATACAGTAAAGGAGAGAAAATACAGTACAGTGATACAGCAAAGGAGAGAAAAACCATCACCATGGAAAATAAAGTAGAAATAATAAAAAGGTCAGAGAGAGGTGACACTCCATCATTCATTGGCAGAGCACTTGGTTACAGTAGCATTTATTAAAATAATGTAACTGTTCCGACTTACATACTGTCACAGGTGGCTGGGGGGGGCGACCCAGCCGGAAAGCCCAGGAGGACCGGAAGTGGGCTTACGCCTTCCCCAGACCACGTGGGGGTGACCGCCCTGGCGGATATGGGGACCACGGGTACAGAGCTTTGAAGCTCAACCCTGTAGGGGCCCATGGTCACCGCCAGGGGGCACCTCAATGCCTTGGAAGCCCTGGACCTCAGCACTTCCGAAGAGGATCTGGGACACCCGGAGTGCTTCCGGGTACGCAGCTGGCACTTCCGCCACACTGGGGATTGCCGGTGGAAGATGAGGCACCTGATGATAAAAGGGGCCGCCTCCCTCCATTAAGAGACTTGAGTCGGGTGGAAGATGGATGAGGTCTGGGAGGAGGCAAGGAGGCGGCCTGAAGAAGTGAAGGCATTGTTGTGTTGTGGCCAGGACTTTTGGGGACTTGGGGACTGTGGAGCACTTTGTAAATATGGACTTGCATAATAAACGTGTGTGGGGTGATTTAAACGTGTCTGCCTGTCTGTGTCCGGGTCATGTTCCACAATACAAATTCAACTTAAGAACAAACCAACAGTCCCTATCTCGTACGTAACCTGGGGACTGCCTGTATTATTGTTTCCCATAATTAAAAGCAAATAACAATCTAAAGAATCAAATCAAACTGAACAAAACCAAAATTCAGCCCCCCACCCAAAAGAAATTAAAAAAAATGATTTTCAACTTTCTGTGAAAAGGAGAAACTTTGACCCCTTGTATCTCATTGGAGGTGAAGCCGATGTGGTCTGCACAACGTCGAGTCCTTCTGATCACCGATTTGTTGGCTTACTCTTTATCATAAGGGTGTCATTTCCTGCCCAACATTGCCTACAAATGGGGGTTTTCTGGGTCTAAATAGGGGGCAACAGGCAAAAAGCTGACACCTTGCATGACTAGACATCAAGACGCATGAAATGATGTATCATATGTGCAGGTTTTCTCATCCCGGTGAGTCAGGAGGAGTGCCAGACGAAACGATTTCAGAAGTGATTCTTCTCAACACAATAATAAATAAGAGGAAAAGTAAAGGAGAAGCCCCCAAGAAGACCCAGAGACAATAGTGAATAAAGTACACCAGTCACATCAGAATCATAACACAGGACCCCAAAAACCCCCCAAAACGAGCGCAAGATCTCAGAAAACAAGGCAGGGAAAGCAACTGATAAAGTCTAAATATAATAACACTGGACCGGCAATGCACAGGCGCGGTGGTCCCGGGGGCCGTCTGTAGTACCAGATGATACGAGACAAGGCTGATTTAGTAAAACTGTAGAAGCTGAAGCCTTAAGCCATATGAAGAGGGGAGACAGGACAAAAAGACCCCCTTGGCAGGCTGCACCGCCGCCCCACAAAGGGTTCCGATGGGCTCCACCTGACAGGTAGATTTACAGCGTCGCTCGAATTGGACACTCAGTAACTAGCAGATAAAATATGATATTTTTCCAGCAATTGTTAAGTCCGAGTCAGCGTGATGAAAATAATGCGTGCCACTCTGTCGTTTTGGCTCACTTTTCTGCTATTCATGGTCCTTTTTGGGTGGCCTGCTTAGATCCTTTTCTAGATTATGCAGCGCGCTAATTAGAAATCTTATTTTTCTCTGTAAAGCGTTCAAAAAATTACCGCTTACCCCACGGGGAATGTCTTTCCAGCCAAAACAAGCGTGCAGGTATCCATACCACACCTGACAATCAGGCACACGACTGGAAAAGGGTGTTCCCATCCTCCTGTTAAGTGCTCATTTCCCCGTATTTTCATATCGGCAGGAAGTAGTTGAAATGGAAAAAGGCTTTCCTTAAAGACCTGTGCCACGAAAGGTCCGCACGAGGTACTCCTTATAAATAGACGAGCGGGGCAGCAGTTCCTCCTGTGGATTGGACCACCGCACTTAGCTGCTCGGCGACGGCACGATGAACAGGATGTTATGATTTATTTAACAGTTAAAGTGGGTGTGAGGACAAGGTGGATGGTGCCCTCCACTCTGGCAGCTTTTTGATTTATTGCTCTAAATGCCACCCTTGTCCCCCCCCCCCCCCCCCCAAATAAAACTTTGGGTCGTATGTTAAAAGTTTAACTAGCAACATAACACAACCATAAAAAAGAAATCAGATAGCAGTGACACGATTTGCAAGGATGGGACAATAAAGTCACCTAAAAGAGCTTAAGAAGGACTGGAGAAAAGTGATCAATATAAGGAGAGTTTAGAGAAGATGTGGCTCTGTAGGGGCAAACTCCGAGTGCCGTGGCTTCCTGCACCACTCTTTTTAAATAAATAACTTTATTTACAGAAATAAATTCTCTTGTGGGAATGCAAATTCTGATGTACATGAACTCAATTGCTAATTCCAGGAATTTCTGGGTCCCCCTTCGTTTATAAACAGATGCATGTAAAAGATCCAGGGACTCAATGGTGCCAGGCCACCGAACTCCCCCTTAAGGTTTGTTTTTATCGATAAACTCTTTAATTACTAAGAAAAATCGTTTTGTCTCTTGTGCCGGGGTTTTTACAGCTCCCCTCTCCCTTTAGAGAATTACAAGCTGGGCCCATTCTGTCTGTTCAGGCCATAAAGTCTGCTTCTTGAGTTTTGGGGGCTTTTAGGCTTACCTTGAGCTGCTGAGGCTTACTTAGTGTCTTCAGGCCAGCGTTTTGAAATCGAGGCCTGCTTTTTGAGTTTTGTGATCCTTGCAAATCAGAACATGAACGATCAAGGGGGGGGGGGGGGGCTGCAGCTTTATACTGTTCAAGACACCCACAGTTCTGAACCCAGTCAGGGCCTTAGTGATCCGACACCTCACAAGTACCAAGTTAAATGCAGGAAGGATCCTGGGATGAGGTGCCACGCTGTCACACCACCGGATATTGGGGAGAACGTGCAAACTCCACACAAAGCATGTCAGGCTCTGAAGCGAGCCGTTAGCCACAGTGCCACTCCTGTCCAGCTTTCCCTTGCACTCATTTTAATGCTTGAGTGGCCATTCTCACCTTAGGTCTGCTCACAAGGCTCTTTCTGTCTGAACACTCAACCACAAAAGGATTGTTGCTCTCCAGATTTGTCATCTTTAATTTTTCAAGTACACCTTTAATTATCCTCGAGGTTCCCTGAACTGCTCATTATTGCTGTTCCTCGCCGTGAGAGTACACGGCTGCTCTGCATCTTTAATTAATGTCTGACCTCACTACACTGATTTGCATATTGTCTCTGGCCACGCCCACTTCCCCTCCAGTTTCATTACCTTTATCATTTGTCTTTTTCCGGCTTTTTGTTGTCCTCAAAGGAGCTGGCAGTTGTGTAGTTCATTACAGTGGTGTAGTTTGATTTCTTTTGTTCTGTTATGAACAGTGTGGTGGACCAGGAGCCCCAAGCACTAAAGAGTTCTACAGCACAATGTCACAAACACTTCCAGTAAGGCCCACTAGAGGGGGATATCACCATCAAACCCTGGTTAGTAATAAGGGCAAACACTGAATCTTTTTAGGATAAAAAGTTTCTTCTCACAAAATAACAGTGAAGCTCCGTGGAGCACAAAGAGCCAAGGAATTGGCCAAAAACATGAAGGCACCCCAATGCACACAAAGTCCCAATACAGAAAACCAGAAATGCAGTCAAACACGGGGTATGAAGTTCAAAAGAACTGAGAAAACTCAGAAGTCATAAAAGATTTCCAAAAGCTCAAAGAACTCGGCGACTCCGGAGCACATTCACAATGAACCGCAAGGGACTGTGGAAGACCCTTCTGGTTCAAAGGGCAGAGGGCAGTCCCTGGCAGTGATTGGCAGGTGGCCCCACCTCTTGGGGGACCACTCACAATCTCCTCTTGTATGCATAGACAAAACCAAAAATAAAAAATGATGAACGTGAATATAAATAAAACATGAAATTGAACCTCAGCCAGGAGAGGAACCCTCGCTGAGACACTACAAGCAGCAGATACTAAACTAAACTAAACTCAGTGGCAGTACCTGGAATGCATGGCACTATATACAGCATATAACCCCATATTCAGTGTTTGTCTTCAACCTGCACGTGATGTAAATGTAGGAGAAGGCTGGAAGTATCTGAGGTCATGAAGTTGGAGGCACACACCTCCCTGATGGATAAGAATCTGCCTGTACTTCTCAACAGTGCGGAGGCCATCCATTCTCATCAAATCACCAACTCTGTTTGTGGAAATGCAGCCCAACACATGTTGGGAACCTTTAACGTGCTTCACTTTGCCTGAAGTCAACCATTCATGTCCTGGTCTCCAGCACTGCGGTGGACAAACTAGCATCTGCTAGAGCCACAAATTAAAAACGTTCACTCCTCAGCCCCGAGCACCTGCTGCCAGCTCTTGTGTTTGCATGCATAGGTGAGCTATTTGGATTTATTTCCATTTTGGAGGAATAGCCATTTGGTTGTAACCCTTCAATGAAGACCACTTCTGATAAGATTTCTCTTCACTGTCGATGGATGTACCGTAGTTTCTTCACATTCTGAGCTAACAGCACTGCTGGACATCTTTTGATTTCATAAACTTGATGTATTTCTCATTTGCAGCAGTAAGTTTCCGTAGCCGGGTGTTCCATCTGTGGCCCTCAGCCTTGACCATTGATTTGTGCCTCCACAGAGGAGTTTGGACTGCAAAATTGGAAAGACCTGTCTGCTTACAAGAGACTTTGAGGATGAGCACTCCAGCTAGGCACATCACGGTCTGGCAAGATGTATTCCCTCTACACCGTTGTTTCTGTTTGTCTTCATCAACCTGCACATGATGTAAATGTAGGAGATGGCTGGGTGCCAGCCTAAGGTGTCAGAGATTTTAACACCCTGGGGTTCAAACAGCCATTCTGAAGGTTAGCAGTTGTAAATGAAGGAGGCAACAAGTCATAAAGAGTTAGGGTACCCCGTATAATTGTGAGATGTTGGATTTTGCAATGAAACGCACAACAATAGCAGAGACATCATCTTCTGATGAGAGTTTTTATCTGACTGACTCCAAGATGGTGGGGGAGATGACGTCACAGGCGGACGTTCTGCAGATGGAAGAAGAATAAAGGCATAAAATGACAGCGCCACCCCCTGGTAATAACCAGTAGATGATCCCTGAGGTTGTCTCCCATACGCACGTGTGGGCACACTACATGAATGAACATGCTGTGCTAGCCGGGAGTTATGTTGTCTCTGTAATCGATCAGACGTCTGTCTTTTGAATGCTAACGTTCAAAATCACCCTGGTTAGGCATATCATGGTCTCTTATTGTTGGCTACAGGAGGGTTTATAATGAAGATGCATGCTGGAGAATTGGCACTAATTTCATAAGTTCACTGCCACTCAGAACGGAGATTGAAACACACAACTACCCTCACTTAACCCACCTGGGCACCAACTTTAAAAATGTATGCTGGCCTCGCTAACACACCCTGCTCTTGAAGGACACTTTGGATGAAGACCTCATCCAAATGTACAAAATTAATCAAATAGAAAAGGCACAGCAATGACTCTAGTTGAGGGTCTTCAGGTCTCGATGGCCTCCCTCCCGACGGCCAGGCTCCACATTACATCCTAACATCTCCTCTTTGTTCTCTAGCTCCTGGCTTTAGGAGTGTCTATGCACAAGAAGTGATTTGTTTTTAAATATGCGATGGCGGTTCGTGTCAATTGCAATGTAAAGAAATGTGTGAACGGCCTTGGCGCTGCTTATAGTGAAGCCGCCTCTGTGCATTTTCGATGGCACGATTGAAGGTGACGAGGCCCACAAAGCGGAGCCGCTTTTCACGATGAAGAAGATTGTGTGTGGAAAAAGTCATTCTTCCTTACCAATAAACGAGTTAATAGACGCTGGATTAAAAAAATGACACGGAGGAGCCCAAAGAAGCAGGATGTTTGCACGGAGTGCACATGCTTTAAGAATTAAATCCTATCATAACATTGGCATTGGTTTCCTATTTTTCCAACTGATTTAATTAACAGCCATTGTCTTAAAGCATATAAAAGGGAATGTCATTTTTATTCAGAGACCACCGTCTGGCAATTGATTTATTGGACCTGAGCTGGCAGCGACTACTAACAAGTATTTATCAGCCGCTATTAAAATCATATTGATATAGCAAGGTAATCCTGCGTATGTATATAAATTAGTAACTCTGCTGTCAAAAGGGAAAATAACATGTTTCAGAAATATATCTGTCTTCTACTGTCTACTTTGGTGATATGAAAAAGATGCATACTGTCACAACTGTGAATTAGAATAAAGGTGCCGCATGTTTTCCTGTCCAATCTATCAGAAAATAATGGCTACGCAAATGTGCCGGGATCTGAATCTTTTATCAGTTTCTGTAATTACTTTTTCTGCATAATTGTATGGGCTTTCTACATGGTGTTTAGTGATTCAATTATATTGCAATTAATGTAATTAACTCTAATAAGCCATTAAAAGTCAGTAGGAGGTCCACTCAAGTCAATAGAAGAGAAAGAATGTATGAAGAAGGTATTATTAACCTGTGCAAAATTTCCCCTGAAGTTTCTTTCTGAAAGCGCGTTAAAAACACGGCAAATGAAGCGAGTGTCATGGCAGATTAACTTAGAATGTTTATCGTCCTCGGCTCACAGCTTTAGCTGTTTTAGCAAAACTTCAGGGCTTTTTTTGTTTTTTTTTTCCACAGGACTTATCATGGACTTGTGTTACTCTCCCTTTAGAAGACAAAGGTTTACTCTTGGAAACGGGGAAAAAAAAATGTGGGCTCTTGTCTTATTTGTAAGGCTCATTTGTTATTAGAGGTGGAGGCAAGAAAATGAAGAGGGAGTTCGTGTTCCTCGGAGTCCATTTGCTCTTTATCTGATTTTTATCCCAATTTCTCGAGCCTGTATGGGATTTTTGTTGTAACATTTTCACTCGGTGCAGCACCGATTTCATGGCTCAGGTCATCAAGTGCTTCAAGGGCTGATCGGTCGAACTTGAGTTCACTATCCACTGACAGACGTGGGTTTGGTGGTCCGCACTATCGCCTGTGCCTCACTGCTGTGACAATGAGAAGGGCCCACTGAGTGCCTCTACACGCACACACATAAACCGGGATGACCCAGTTAAGGCAGAAACCCTGTGACACGCATGTGCACCGGCACATCACCTTCAAAGGCTCTGAGAAGGTAAGCAGTACCACCTGGAGATGAGAGGGGGCGCTGATGCCAACTGTTTCCTCTCTCTCTCCCTCTCCAGGAAGATGTCTCAGGCCCACAACACCATTACACCTGGGACACCAGAGAAACAGGCGACCCCCAGTATTAGGTGTTCATTCTGGACCTGGACCTCAGTGGTGACAGAGCCCCTGCTGACGTACCATACCTTTGGGCTGCTGCGAGCCCTGGGACTTTGAGTGCGGAGGGCACACAATTTCTTTATTTTAGAACATTAAAACAATTTAGACGAGAACAGGCCATTCACCCCAACAAAGCTCGCCAGTCTTATCCACTTATTTCTACAAATAAAAACATCAAGTCGAGTTTTGAAAGTCCCTACAGTCTTACTGTCTACCACGCTACTTGGTCGCTTATTCAGAGTGTCTGTATTATTTGTGTAAAGAAATACTTCCTAATGTTTGTGTGAAATTTACCCTTAACAGATTTCCAACTGTGTCCCCATGTTCTTGATGAATTCATTTTAAAGTCACCATCTCGATCCACTGGACTAATTCCCTTCATCATTTTAAACACTTCAATCAGGTCTCCTCTTCATCATTTTAAACACTTTAGTCAGGTCACCTCTTAATCTTCTTTTTCTTAAACTGTAAAGACTCAACTCTTTTAATCTTTCCTCATAATTCATCCCCTGTGGCCCTCAATCAGCCTAGTCGCTCTTCTCTGGACCTTTTCTTGTGCTGCTATGTCCTTTTTGTAGCCTGGATACCCAAGCTTCACCCAGGACTCCAGATGAGGCCTCACCAGTGTGTTATAAAGCCTGAGCAGAACCTCCTTGGACTTGTACTCCACACTTCAAGGTGTTATATAACCTGACATTTTCTGAGAAACAATTAAATGCCCGACTGGCACCCCAACCTTTCATCTGGCAGCCTCAGTGTCTGCTCACCCGGTCTCGCCCAGTCATCGTGAAATCCACATGGAGTCCTCCCCTGGCAAAATGTGGCAAAAAGAGTTAAACGTCCTCATCAACCACCGTGACTCCGAAGACAAGCGTGGAGTCTGCGATCTCTGAGCAAGCGAGTGGAATGTTACTGCTAAAGGTAACTTAGTTACAGTGCTCAATTTTTACAAAAAAGGAACTGATCATGGGATTTCATTACCTATTATAAAGTGTAATGCAATTACAAACAGTGTATTACTTCATCTTCACTTCTGAAAATCTGCACGTTTGACTGGGGGGAGTTTGTGACTAAATCCTAAGCCCATAAATGAACCTTCATGAAACTGGTCAGAAATGCTCTTGTGTTTTATAAATTCGTTATGTCCATCATCCGCTTTAGCAATCGCGACCTGAGCCCCTGAAGATTTATTTAATAGAGACACTGGCCTCTGCAGCACCCAATCAATAATATCAATAATGTATCAATAGCAAATAGCTGGCTGAAAACTAAACGGACACTTTATTTATTAGTTTCTGTCACCGGATTGCATGCAGCACACTCTTAAGCTCGGCTGTGTGACTGAAGGCTGATTTACACTTCGCCGTAAGAACACCATAGTGCATATCGCTGATGGAGGGGCCTGACGCACACCTCTTCAAAAAAGGGACTACGTGAACCCCTCGCAGACCCCTACGACTCTGATTGGCCAATTTGGTAACTATATATTTCCTAAAACACGTTTCCGTTCGTCTTCTGGTTTGGAAGTTGGCAAATGTGTGAAAAAATATGAGGGACAAATGTGCTTGTGAGACTGTGCTGTACTTATGGGAAACGGGGGAAGGCATTTCCCACGAGGTAAAAAAGAAAATAAAAAACACGTGTGTGCTTTGAACTTGTGTGCCACGGTTGTCTGTGTCGGGTTGAGGCGGCAGTGCCAGCCTGGTGGTCCACAAGTGGCATAGTCAGCAGGTTTTCCTGGCTGTCTGCAAGGCAGTGACCGGCAGTGACCGGCATTTGAAATCTTATGGTGGGCTACAATGGCAATTTAGAAGCTGGGTTTCTGTGAATAACGGGGTTATTAAAGGCCATGGAAACACACTGACAGATGTGAAATGGATACATACGGGACTGAACCTGGGAACCCCTACATTTGATAATTCAGGTTGACCATTTTTATCTTTGAGCACACATATTTCATCCCATCTGAAACCTTTCTCTCTATGTGCAAAAGCATGGCGCAGTGGAAAGAAGATGCAGGTAGACCCACAAACACTGTGGAGGAGCTTCGTCTCTACTAGAATCCATTGCCTTGGGTGTGTGGCTACTGGCGAGTCTCTTGAAGTATCCTGGCTTGGATCAGCTTATGGAGTTGGACAAGGTGAGCACAGACGGTGAGCGGCACAAGGCAGGTGGGCAGAGCTCAAGGTCGGTGTGAAGTGCTTGGAAGGATTGCTGGTGATTGGGGAAGAGCTGGTGAGGGTCTGATGAAGGAGAAAGCAGTTTCGGCTGTTGAATAACCTGTAGGGGAACAATATACTCATGAAAAACCAGCAGGGAATAGGAAGAGAGACACAACAGCCCAGTGAATCTTTACAGAGTTTGATTCTGCATCGCAACATTGATAACGAGTTTGTAGTAGCAGAGCTGATGGCCACCCTCAAGTCAGAAAACCACCCACTGGAAAGTGACAAATAATGACATAGGTGACATGCCTCCAGCTCTGCCACTTCCTGTCTGACCCAATATAAACTCCAGCAATGCAAGAAGTGGCCACCATTTACCCATCTGAGCTCACAGGAATCGGACCATTCATTCTATGATGCCCCTTTTGTGAGTTTCAACGAGAGAACCCAACTCTTTATCTTCTATTTTATAACAGTAGCTTCCATGCCTGTTCTGAGACTACAGGAAGCCCCACTGAGAGACCACTGACATCCCATCAGCTCCAGGCTGATCCCACCACTTCAACACCATGAATATAAGAGAAGATGACAGCAGGAAGTTGTTGTCATTGGACTGAGGAGCACTGAACATCTCACATCACACCCGTCCTTCAGATGAGACATAAAGCCGAGGTTCTGTCCCGATGTGCTCATCACATTAGATTCGATAAATTTTATTAATTCCAAGGAGAAATTTAGATGCGTAGAGAAGCAGAAACATCAAAAACAAGAATAAGCACTCAAAAGACAAATAATACAATCAATCCATCAATCTTCTTATAGAATATGCTACCATGGCTTTCGGTTTTTCTGCCCAGGATTTTAAATCACCTGGAGCTTGCAAACAGACCTGAAATTTGGTACACATATACTAAGTGATGTTTATTGTCCACTTTTGGGGTGATGATTTCTATTACTCTTTTAATTTTTATTTTATTTTATTGTAGAATCAACTCTCGACATCGGACAGCAGGGCGGCTATGCGGCGCATGCATATGGCTGTCGTTCTTATCCCTGCCACCTTCGGTGTCACTTCCCCTACCTCTTCATATCTTAAATCATTGTACACATATATGGTCAATGAAGGTCAAGGGTCAACAGAGTATGGTCAAGTCAAGTGTATTCACTACACGTTATCTGCAGTGCGCCGTTACTGTCTAGTACATAAATAATGTACAGTATATCGTACAGAAGTTACAAAATGAACATAAAGAGCATATGCATTAAGTTTGGGGCATCAGGATGAAGTACTGAACTGCCTGGCAGTAAAAGACCCCGAGAGGGGCTTCTTAGTACACCATGGAGGAATGACCATGTGGTTAAAAATGCTCCAAGGCAGTGTCACCTGAAGGAGACAAAGTGGATTTTTCAATTCAGCCACCACCATAATAAGAGATTTCTCTCACCCCTTCACCTCCTAATAGCTAATGTGCGGTGAGTGTACTGGCATGAGAATGGCTGCCATCTCATCATCCAGATGGGTGCTACCTGTCAGTGGTGGCTGAAGCGGCTCCACATTCTCCAGGTAAAGCTCTTTTGCGATATTTAAATAAATGAAATTAATTAATTCCTTAATGGGAATCACAGCTGATGAAGCCCCCACTAATAAATTGTCGATACTTTTATCGGGACGTTTCCATATTAAATGAGCGTTTCTGGTTGAATCCCCAGCTCTTTACATACCTGGTTGTTCTTTCATGTCACACATTCCACCATCCACTGCCTGGACTCACCCTTCCATTGTGAGACCCTCAGTGTCCAGTTCAGGGTTGTGGGGGGCCCTGGATAACCCCATTAGTGCCCATTTTTATTCAGCCACTTCGAGTTGATAGAAATTACAAATAAAAGAAATACACCTAAAATAATCCACCATTTTAATGCTCTTCCTTTCAGAGCACATAACGTTGATACAAGCGGTGCATTAATTGTCAGGCTCTTTGCGTTGTAAGAATAGAATTTCACTTGAGCAGCGCTGACAACTTTAATGGGAGGCTTACCTTTAACACTTTATTTTAATTAATAATCTCAAGTCTAATATGATGGCCATGTCCAATCCAAGAGTGCTGTGAAAAACAACTATATTTAGCTTATTACACGAATGTGGGTGTGAATGGAAAACAAAAGAGTCAGGAGCCGAGCTCCTGCGCCGGGTGATACGTCACCACAATTAGAGTCGAATGTGCACTGCCCACTTGTGCTCCATCCGGACACTTCTTCAAAGCAAATAAAAAGTGATTAATGATACGTGGCCGAGGGAATGGAGGAGTGACGGGCAGCCAGCCCACACTCTCCTCCGTTTAGTCGAGGGCGATGGCTCCTGTTTGAAGCGGTGAGGACACACACGAGTGCTTCGAGAGGGCTGGCGGGTGGCGGACTTCCATCGGGAGTTTGTTTTCGAGTGACGCACTTGTCTTTGCTAACATCTTTCTGTTTGGATTGAGGGTCTGCCGACCCCTCATGGGTTAATGAAATAGTGAGTCTGGGGAGTCAATTAGGTTTGAACAATTGTATTACAATTTATTGCCATGTTTTCGGTTATTACAGCCAGCATAGTAAGCAAATTATTAAGACCAGTTAGAAAGTGTAAGCACGGCATAACATTCAGGGAGTCACCTCAGTTGACTGAGTTCAGTAGGTAACCATTTCAGGGTTGAGGGGGTCCACCAGGATTGAGCAAAAGGCTGAAAACAGACCTGGACAGAGACATGGGCTACACTCACTCACACACTGTGGCAAACTGCACTTGTTCATAATTAAATCCTTCTTTGTTTTGCGCAGTTCTGGTCATTTTCATGAAATGGAACTTGCAGAGCTATTCAGGTAAGACCAACGTTAAGAAATAACAGAAGAGAAAGGCAAAATTTGATTAAGGCAACTGACCATTGTGGATATCAGGCGATTGTGGCATTCTGATGGTAAATGAGAGCATCCATGAAATGCTGAATGATCAGAATCTGAAGACGAGGTTGGTACTATCTGCACATAACGGCTTACATGCCACAGGCCACCTCATTCATATCTAGATAAACTTTTATTTTCCTTGCTTGTATTTTATACTTTTACGGTTAGCTCATTTAACTGACACGTTACGACTTAAAGCATTAGGAGGAGTGAGATGCTGAATCAGTGGATCCATTTGAGCTCATGTAGCGGGTAAGTCATTATAAAGCAGACACATTAGAAACATTTAGATGAGAACGGGCCATTTGGACCAACAAAACTTACAATCCTATCCAAAAACAATGAGCTGATGAAGAGGATTCCTCACATGGAAACATCTGGTGACAGCGAGCTCCTATACTCTTCTGGTGTTTTATTAGCTTGTACTGGGGATCTGTTTGCCATCTGTAGTGGCTATTAAGGGCAAAAAAGAGGAAACTATACAAATTATACAAGTTGTTGTAATCGCAGCCAAGGTAAAATTGAAACAGTAATTTGTAGTTGAAATCACACAAAAACGTTTCTATGCTTTTTGAACAAAACACAAGGTCAAGGATTCCTAGATGGTTTTCAATGGGAGATTCTGAAATTTCAAAACATTGTTGAGTGCGATCTGATCGAGATATCTCAATGACCAGAAGTCGCTGCACTGTGCGTCACTCTGCCGACATTTTACTGTCAGGAGTGGTGATCAAGCAAGTGAAAGTGAAAGATATTAAAAAGAAAAAATACAAGTTCAAGTGAATTCTCTAAAAATACTAGGGGCTTTGCCCCCTGGTCACTTCACTCACCAACCCCCGGAGCCCTTAACCCCGCCTACCCCCCCCGCCTGCACTATGCGCCAACCACTTCGCATCTCTGCCACTCGCGTATGTGGATTTCACTTTCTACCAAACAACAAATCTTTTAATTCTCGCAGATACGCCTCTTCAATGGGGAGAAACACTACTTTACCCTGATGGCAACACGAATTAGACGATCTACAAGTCTGCGATTTAACGTTTAAATTCGAACAAAATATTCAATCTCATTTTACTGTTCCATTATTTCACCGAGTAATAATTTCTGTTTGTTTGCGCTAATGCGATCTTTACTATCATTGTTTGAGACTTTCAAATTTTAGTACTTCCATTATTTCTAACCTGCTCTGCATGCATATCGCGCCAACATTTTTTAACCTCTTTATGACATTCTACTTTGTCATCTACTCTTTGTTTTTTATTTCCAGCCCCGGGCCTGGTTAAATCTCTTGGCACAAAGTCTCGTCTCGTGGGACGTGAAAGTGTCTCTCTGAGAAAGTCATGTCTCGTCCCAGGATTTTTTTATATAATAAAGAGACATTTGAAATCGTAAGCTTATCCGGAATTGGCGTTGCACAGAGTGAGTCTTTGTTTTAAGATGACGAGTCTGAAAAATTCGCCAATGCTTTACAATGGGAAATATTGAAATTTCAAAACTTTTTACAGCGTACTCTATTCAAGAAATTTCTGAAAGAAAACTGAACTTTGTAGACAAAATTCTGTGAATAAAGAGTGTGCCACCTTCTAATAAAATCGCATCACAGGGGGCCGAGTTGTTTAAAGCAGGCAGGCAGGCAGGCAGGCAGACAGACAGACAGACAGACAGACAGACAGACATGGCAATTACAATAGGAACTCCTCACATTATATGTGGATGCACCCAAAACACATAGAAATAAATGATAAAACATTCACCACTAAATTGAAAACATGTCCCTAAATTAGGGATCGAAGCCTACCTCGGACACTGCTTAACACTTCTCATACCAAGTGGTAGCAATGGGCTGCTGTTGGCAGCAACAATGTGCCCACAATCTAAAACAAAGTGATTGGAAAATGGAAAGAGAGCAAACACAGAGTCAAAACGGGGAATGGCCAATGGTCAAACTGGAGTCCTAAATCCTAAAATGCAAATTAACAATCTTGGTTAATAATTCTTTTAACCAAGTTAACTAGAGCCGTGAAAGTCTATTAAACACAAATATCATGCACGGCTGACAGTTTAAGGGCACGGATAATTGTGCTTCTCTGCCAATTGTGTCGACGTCTCTCCCAGCTGAGTCTTTGAAGCTCTGTGGCCATGTTAGTTAGATTAGTATTTAGGTCTTGTTCTTCGGTCATCTTTTGAACAATAATCCTGCCGACTACGCCACTGTAAAATAAGAAGCAGAAAATCTTGCTTGAAAATCAGGTTGAATTAATGCAAAGGTCTTTAAAGATTTGTGTTGAAAACAGAATTGAGGTCACATCTGAATATGAGGTGGTTATATAATCAGGTGACAGGAAGAGGAGGGCTCTGTGGGACCAGAAGAGGAAGTGACATCCTTGGATAGCAGGTTGATGGGTCCAGAAAAAGAGATAAGGCGGGGTCTTCCAAAGGTCTGCAGGGGAACAAAAGAAGAAAGATTTAGAGTTTCAGTGCCAACCCCAGTCCAGCAGAGAAACACAATTATTTGAGCCCTTAAAATGTCTCCCATGCGCACATGTGTGACACAAGTCATGGGCACTCAGAGAAGGGCTGAGGTGAAAGGGATTTCTTAAAGATTAAAACTTTTTATGCTAAGTGATAGCAACTGGCTACTGATGGTTAATGACAATCGAAAACTAATAAACAGGAAGAGGGAGAGGAAGTGACCTTAAATCCCTTTAACAGCAATGATGTCACGTCACACCACGCCGCTTCCAGACATTGGGTGGTAGCATTCGGGTAGAATGACAAAGCCCCCTGGGCTGGACAAAATGGCATCACCTAACGATAAGCAAAATGGCAGGTAAATGAACATAACAGTACAAACTAAAAAAAATAGAGCAAAAATAATAAGTAGAATGCAGAAAACTCTGTAAATCTTTACAGTAATCCCCTAAGGGACTCAGATGGTGGACAATAAGACAATGAAGAACCTGTGGATGCAGAGTTAAATGACACACACCAAACAGAACACAACAGTCGTAGGGGACGGTGGGGTGGGGGGGATTGAAAACTACAGGGACGAGGCCAAGCTGCCATCCCACCAGTCTCAATGCAGCTTTGAATTTTGACAGGCCCTTAAAGTGGGGCTCGTCTACCAGGTCTTTCCCCCTACCACTCATGTGCCCCTCATCTCCCCAGCAATTCCTTTCAATTGGGCAACTTGTTTCAGGAGAAAGGTGAAGAATTGCCATTTCACAATGGAAAAAACTGCACACGAAAGGTCATCGACTCCTGAAATCTGCGGCTAAGACACACTGTGTAAACGAGAACTTTGAACATTTAGAAACCAGCAGGCCAGTGGCTCGTATCCAACTGCTCATTCTATTCTTGGATTCTCAGTGGGACAGAAGTGAATTCTGAATTTGTGCTGTTTGTCACAAACATAGGATGAGGGTGACTGTGAGGTGACAGTGTGTGAGGTGACAGGTCTTTTAGCCCTCACGTTATCCTCAAAGAGCAGCATGGAGGTGAGCAGTAAAACCGAAAGTCCCCTTCGGATGATCTTTTCGTAAACCTGAACCTGCGTGTGTGACATGATGTTATATGCTTGAAAACGCAGGCCCTCTCTTTTATATAAAAAGACATTGTCCAAAGGCAGAAGTCCACACACAGGTGACAATTACGAATGTCAACCAAAGTTCAGGTTTGTTGGAAACTTTAGAAATATGAGTGTCCAAAATATGTCTTGTACAACTGAGTAGTGGAACAAATAAGAAAATTCATGTCTTGTGTAACATTCAGGTGCATTTGGGGGTCTTAGGTTACTATTTTAAATGTTCCAGTCCAGGGGCATCACTAGCTTTAGCACATATTAAGGGTTTAGCCCCCCTTCTGGTAAAGCCGCTAACCCTGCAAGTATGGTACCCCCTGGGCTGCTGTGTAGTCGAAGAGCAGTGAGGTTAGGGGTTAGGGTTTCACCGAGTCGTCAAAGCATGTCAGAAGGCATGATGGGAGGTATGGGGGGCTTGAGACCATGGGATGGGGTTGAGGGGGGTTCTTTTGAAGATCGGGGGTGAAGACCCGAAAGTCCCATCCCCCACAACAATTCCACGCTTTAAGTCACCTCGTCAAAGAGTCACAATTTCAATCGTTTTGTCACCGTGACAATCAAATGTCATTTCGTGTATAGTGATGAGCGGAGGGAATTGTGCAAAAAAATTCACCACATTCCTGCCATTGACACAACAAGAAAGGAAGTGTCGGCCGTTCAGTTAAAATTTAAATAAAGAGTGGAAACACAAAATCACCGGACTCATTCGCTGTCTCATGTGGACATTTGGTGACGCCGCCAGTCGTGTTCTGGCTGTTCGTCTGGAGGATGTCTCAGGGACAGAACAGAAATGGGGATCTGCATGGAGCAGAGAGAGAGTGCAAATCCTCAATTCATTTTGATTTTCTTTCATCTTTGTTAGTAAACGGGGTTACCGAGGTGGCCTGCAACTCTGCACCTTCTTTTAATATTTTATGACTCGTCACTCATCACTGCTTCCGTCCCACCAATGGCATGGTGCACATAGCACAGATCTCATCACGTCCTGTTGAGAAAAGGAAATAAATGATAGGTCAGAGTTTCTTGACTAAATAAGTGGGTTGTGGGCTGCTGCCGCCATTGGTGGTGGGTCGCGGTGGGTCGCTAGTGGGTTACTCTTTTTTACCAATGGATCTCGATCCACCGCGTGCTTGATTTGCTTTGAGGGGATCCCTGAGGACATTTACATAAAGGAAAAAGTTTGCCAATAAGTATGACAAACACTGAAATATATGAAAATATTATTTGTCTTTGTATTACACATTAACTTGAGTTAGTAATGGTAACATGTTTTGATTATCTTGAATAAACAGATGATTATTACAATAAATATTATCAGCTAAGGTCAGAAGTCCAAAAGGCCGCACACATCCGCTCTCCGGTCCTGCGTGGGGACAAATAAAGCCAGTGCAAGTGCGGCCTGTGCTGACATCGTCTTCGTAGCTCTTCCTCCAGAGGAGCCCCCCAGGGACGTCTGCCAATTGTGCCTAATTGTGCGTTAATGCTGTCACGCTGGCGCATGGAGGAGCAGCAAAGGCGAGTGATCCTCCTGGCCTGTCTGCGGCATTCATGTCATGTCAGAAGTGGCCGGCGTGCATCGCTTTCTTTGTGCGATTCTTGACTCCCCACCAGCCATGCGTTCAGACACAGCTCACTGATTCAGTCTTGACATTTTAAAGAGCCGCTTACTGTAAATACTCTTGATTAGGGATTCCCCGACGCAGTTCAGGGCACCCCGGTGGCTGTCGGTGTCACTTTCATCGCCGGCGGACTCCTTCATTTAGCTCTACTCTGATTAGACTCCCAGTGGCTGCTAAAAGAAGTCGACGTTTCTGGGGTATCTCTTTCTTCTTCTGTAGGGTGTGGCGGTCTCAGTGGGGTACAGGCACGAAAATTATCTGCCCACACTAAGACTTTTATCAGGGGACGTTTTGTGTTTGTTTTTTACAGTCATTTGGGGGTATTTGCTATCTTAAGGAAGGCAAATGGGATAAGTAAAGACCTCGGCCATCCTGCACAAACGCCTTTCTCACCCCTCATTCAGGACCATCGACACTCGCGCCACTCGACTCACGGAGATCTACAAAAAAATCACAAGGTTACTGAACAGCCAATCACAAGAATTTAAATAGTAATAAACCTTGTAAGTGTCGGACTGGGTGGGCTGGCATCTCCAATGGGATTAAGGAAGATGTCCTACCCGGCCGTAGTGGCAGAATCACACGGATGGAGGCACAACCTGGGAATGTCTTTGGTTTCCAACCCAGATAATGGATGGATAAGGGACAGATGGGTTTTGTAAGAAATTTGTCCCCCAGCACGAGATGGAAGTGATTCTCTCACTGGAGCCCAGTTTGAACGCCTGCAGCGTGACCTCAGACTTGCAGTACCACTTGGGGGCGCTATGAACAATGGGCCTCCCTGTTTTGGGGACCTTCCTTATAATTTAGAAGGGCTTGAAGCGGGCAATATTGTGGCACTGGAAGCACCCCTGGGTCCAATATGAAAGGAAGCCGGCAGAAAGTCAGAGTCAGGGGACAGTGGACAAGGCTTGCTGAGGAGGAGTAAAGGGAGATGGGCGTATTTATTGGGTCATTTAACAGTGTTGGACTGATTTGAACCCGTGGCCAGGTACTGCTGCAAGCCTAGTGTCTTTTATTGAATCTGAAATTGTGTTCAACTGAGCTGTGCCTATTATGAGGGACTCTGGGGTGCCCCCTAGTGGCCAGTATTATTAATACATTTTGCATATAATGTACAGTGAGGTCACAAAATATTGAGACCCTACACTTTCTGCCCACTTTATTGTTTCGTAGGTTTAATTGGAAGTGGGGACATTCACTCAATATGCCATCATCACAAAGCTGTTACACCTCAGCCACGGTTCCTCCCTTGTCTGGGGTTCAAATTCCCATTTTATGCCCTTTTTGGTCTTTATTGATGTTGTTACTTTTGTATTCCGTGTGTTATGTTCAATGTGTTTTGTGGGTGGTCCCCCCCAAGAGGCGGGGCCACCTGCCAATAACTCTGAAGGAGCCGCCCTCCGCCCTATAAATCTGCAGGGTTTCCCACAACTCCTGGTGGTTCATTTTGGACGTGCTTAGGAGTTTTGGGGAGTTGCTGTGATTTTCTTTTTCCTTGCTTTGTGATTTCTGGATTTTTTTGAACCTCTGCTCTCCTGCGTGTTTTTTCACTTTACTGCTCTTCCATAAAGTTTCAACAAGTGAAGCACCCGGGCACAGGCGTTGTCTGCGAGTCAAAATGACCAAAGAGAACTGGCCTGCTGAAGAATGTCCACGTGCCAAAATGATCGAGGAATCCACCATCATTGCTGATTATCCACAAGTCGAAATGACCAAAGGGGGTGCCCCCCAACAGCTCGATGAAAAAAACGAATAAATGGCCTTCCACCAAAATGGCCGATGCGGTGATCGAGTCTCACACAGAAATCACGAGTGAGAAATATGGCGCTACATTAAATGACTGGCGCCTGCACACTGCATCTTTAACAGGATCATCAACTCTCTGTTAAGGAGCATAAGTCCCCAGGGGCCCGCTTTGGATTAAGGGGTCCTGGGAATGAGAAGAAATGAGAAAAAAATATTTTTTTGTAAAGTACATTCTGAAAATGACTGGTCATGCATGCAATTTATATATCATTAAACACAGCATAGAGAATATCCCCAGGTGTATTAATACCAACGACACGCGGCCCCCAGTGGGCCCGGCTTGTACCAGCTGACCCTGCCTTAGGCTGTGGCCCCCATGACCCTCAGCTGGATCCACTGTCTCCAGAAGGTGTGCTTTATAAACTCCACTTCTAGTTCTATTTTTCATGTGCGCCACTCCTGAAAAGAACAGAATGTCAATGCAAAGATGTGACATTTTATTGGTTCTAACGCACAACGACGCTTCATGTGACTTTCCGCCAGCCCCTCTCGAGTCCTCAGGGGTGACTCCAGCATCGGCTCCCTGATTCCTGATGCCTTCATGGTGATGACGACTCGGTCTTGAGGGCCCGTGGAACTTCTACCTGCGCTGCCATTGAACCTCATCTGCGAGTCGTGAGCCCAGACACGTGCGCTGCAAAGATCCGTCGGCACAACTGCTGCTGCCTCGCCAGAGTTGGCAGTGTGCCCCAAGCTTTGTGACATCACTCAACTCCATGAGTGCTTTTGAAATCGCTGATGCGTAGTAGAAATGGCAGGGGATCGAGCGCTGGTCCGGGGAGAACTGGCCCCGGCTAGCAGCTGCACCTTCACCCCCGCCCCCCCCACGTGCATCCATTTAAATGACCCCCCCAAAGTCCACTGAGGCCAACCTTCTGAGTCATCTCTTACATCTGAATGAATGAATGGAATGGCGCCTGGAGACCCGGCTTCAGTTCAATGTGGTGTGTGCCCGACCCTCTCTGTGACTCGGTGGGCTTTCCTCTGAGACGGCCTGAGGAATTTGTGATGGACCAGGGACGGCGAGCACTTGGTATCAGATGTGCTCTGCAAAGCATAATGAGGCGAGAAAATGGATGGCTGAGTTATTCAGTTATGTTGGTCACTCGTAGAAGTCCATCTGACGTGTATGGCATTGAGAAGACGGCTTGAATGTCAAGGCTGTTCAACTGAATCTATCTATCTATCTATCTATCTATCTATCTATCTATCTATCTATCTATCTATCTATCTATCTATCTATCTATCTATCTATCTATCTATCTATCTATCTATCTATCTATCTATCTATCTATCTATCTATCTATCTATCTATCTATCTATCTATCTATCTATCTATCTATCTATCTATCTATCTATCTATCTCTTGTGGTGGGCAGCTGGAACCCTTACCCGGCTGGTGACACCCAGAGAGTGGAAGGACCAGGGGATGGAGTATTTTTAGGACAGTTTCTCCCCCAAGCCGACAGAGGGCAGCCCTTTGGTTTTCAGCAGGGCCACGGGTCATGAGCATGGGAGCTCAACCCTGTTGGAACCCATGGACACTGCCAGGGGAGCGCATGGAACTTTCCAGGGCCTTATTTGGCCACACTTTCACCCAACCTAGAAGTGCTGCTGGAAGAAGCTTGTTGGGAGCCTGGAGTCATTCCGGGTACCCTATAAAAGGGGGCCATCCCCCACCATTTGATGGCCAGAGTCGAGAGGAAGAGGACAAAGCCTGAGCAGGAGTGGAGGTGGGTGGACTGGTGGCAAGAATAAACAAAGTGGTGTCCTGCCTGTCTGTGTCTGGGGTGGCTTCACACTATTTATTTATTTTTCCTAGAGGTGGTCCCCTTCCCATTTCTTGTAGCTGAAATGCTTTGCTAATTTCTCTCATGCATTGTGAAGTGTGAAGCTTTCATCAATGGCCCTCCGCAATTGAGGTGGACGTGGGGCTCAAAGGTGGTGAGATGACATTTATCTGTCGCTTTTACTTGTTTCCGTCTCCTCAGGCCATGCTGTAAACACTTACCATTCATGATCTGAATTGTCGTATTTCACTCTTCAGTATTTCGGAACTTCTTTTTCCTCGTACCCCTCTATGGACTTTATCTCAGAATGTCACACAGTCTTCCAAATGTGACCTGACAGGTGTGTATTCACGCAGAAAGGCGCTATATAAACCAGCTTCCTATGCACCTTCTCTGGTGGGTCCATTGGATCTTCTGCACATATCCTGTCCACTTTCTCGTCTTCCACTCGCTCCGTTTCAGATCGGCTCTGGTCCACCGGCCTCCATCGTCACATCTAATCTAACTGATCAACTACATGAACTTGTTTGTTACGTGACGATTGCAAAAATGAAGGTTTCAAAGACAAGATAAAGAGTTGAGATTCCAAAGGAAGCCCCAGTTAATGTTGCCGAAGCGAGTCTTTATTTGCATTCCAGAGTTTGTTGTGGACCCCTTTAGAAGGCTGCGTGATGTGACAAGTAGGTAGACGGAATCAGCCAGGGCTCACGGATCCTCTTCCAGGTGGACATCTCTGCAGCAAACATGTTTTCAGAAAGTTCCCCTTGTGGACTTTGCCCTTTCAGCGGTCGATTTCACCACAATCCTCCACCAAGGCTTTAGCGAGTTGTCCCCAGATGTGTATTCTCATCCCAAATGTCACGATACAAGATTAAAGAGAGGCCAGTGAGGACGGGTCCAGTGGCAGACCTCCACAACTCTTCTCCATCGAGAGCCAATCAGATTGCACGCACTGAATAATGCTTGGCAGCTTTTGTATTAACGTGCATGGCGTCCGCTATGACACATCCAGTCATTTGCGCCTTTCTCAACACAGCGTACTTTGTGTTTCGTTCTTGTAAAAAAGACCCTTACTCTGTGGTTAAGGCTGGGGATGTGGTGGGGGGGGTGGTAACTGGACTTTTCCACTGTGTAAATCACGTGATATTAAACATGCCAACGATTGGCTGTTCAGCGGAGCTCCTGAAGCGTAGAGATCTGCAGCTGGATCCTTCTGAAGCCCTCCAGCCTCACTGCGTCTCGAGCGTCAAGGCGAGATTCTTAGAACAAGGGGACAACTTGGCAGCGGATGGTGGTGAGATCTGGTGCTGTAACGGCAAAGCCCGCATGGGGGTCTTTCTAAACACCCTCCGCCAACGTCTTCCACTTTACATGCTGTAAACGTTTGGGGTACCACTGAAAAGACAAGCGAGGCAACATCTCGATGGCTAGCAAAAGTCACTGAATTGGTTGAAGCAACGTCGATGGTAATGTTTCAGAGTGGAGGCTTTTCAGCCATAGACTTGCCCATCAGTACCACGGGTTTGTTTGTTGCCCAATGATGTTTAAGCTCCGCCTTACTGAGGTATTGAAATGCCCAGTTGTTCCTGCCCACTTGCTACCGTCCAGCCCTGTGAGTCCACACAATGCCCCCCCGTCACTTGTGTACAGTCGTTGTGGGCACGCGTGACCAACCACACACTAGGACTGTGGCACAGCGGTTAGAGTTGTTGCCTCACAGCTACAGGGGCTTGAGTTCAAATCCCCTTAAATCGAGCAGAGGGTCTCGGGGTCTGCAATGCCAAGTAACTGAAAGTCCACTGGAGTTCACCTCTCCTGCTTACTATTGCTTGTGTCAGCCTTCTCTCCCCTTAAAGATCTCCCCTTGGCACAGCGGGGTGACACACACAGCCGTGAGCTTTCTTGTGTCCCGTTTGCTGTCTCGATTTCCAGAGTTTGAAGATTTTAATCACAAAGTTTCCAACACAGAAAAAAAAACAAAATTATAATAACTGCTAGAAGGTGACCCAGTGACGACAACAGCAAAGATCTGAACTGCAAAAGTCATTAGAGGGAAACGTCCGAGAACGATGACAAGGGCGACACCATTTTGGGGAGGTACCCTGCGCCACAATTCGGGGGCCATTTCTCGTTGCTCCATTTTGCGTGTAACTCACCACGTCTTAATTAGCAGACTCTTTTAATGGATCCTGTGGACATTCACTCGACTCGTAAAGCAACACTAAAAGGGCGCAGATGAATTTATTTTATGTAACTGTGTGCCTGGCAGTAGGCTTAATGCTAGAAAGCGAAAAAAGAAGCCGATTGTCTCGGACTTAATTACTCTATTACAGATAAGTACCTTCAAAGCACAAGTGACTGATTTGGCAGTTTTAAAAATGTATAGTAATGTACTTAGAGAAGGTGGCCGCGGCATTATCTGTGATTAAGACATTAAAATAAAAGGGGTCTTCAAATCACAGGTAAGCTAAATTACCTCGCCGGTGTTTTTTTTCCTCCAAGCTCTCTCTAAAAGAAGGGAGGCCTTTTTTTTAATTTCCCAATTTAATTTATTTTAGTATAAAGGTCTTCATAATAAATTGAAACAGGGCACCGCAATCAAAATACACAGAGAAAAGAAAAAGACAAAACACTGCAAGAAGTCTGAGAAATGCAACACAAGACACACGAGAGACAGAGAGAGGAGCGCAAAGAAAAGACGAAGAGCCGTCAAGGAGCGGGGGGCCTTGTGGGACCCTAAGAGTTTTAAGGACTCCATCTGAACGAAGTGGACGGGTTTACAAGAACACAGGAGAGCGAGCTATCATATAGTGACTTTCATATCTATCTACATAGCAAAATACAATATAGTGCCTTTTCTTTTCTACTAAGTGCTATTCACACAGTACATGATCGAGGTTACTTACAATTGAAATTATAACTAATATTACTGGGAAAGGAATTATAGAAAATGTATATGATGTCATAAGAAACACAAATTAATTGGAAATTTGTTTATTCTTTCTATCTGATACATAGTGCCATTTTTATTTAGCTAACTATATATTGCTTTTCACATCTATCTATCTATCTATCTATCTATCTATCTATCTATCTATCTATCTATCTATCTATCTATCTATGTACTTTATATATACAGTACTTTATGTATATTAATATATATTGTTCTTTTTTCATGGAGGAGTACCAACAATTTGTCCACATATATACTGATAATATTCTAAGTATACTTTCTATTTTTATTTATTAATTGTACGTGTCTATGCCTATACAGTATATTTCACATGTGCGCATGGGAGACAACTTATTAATTACCCTCCAGACCAGGGGTTGGTGCTGTCACTTATTGGATTTTTCCTTCCTCTTTCTGCAGAATAGAAGATTGATGGCCTTTCCACCTCTGACATCTCTACTGTATATCATGTCATATCATGTATACCACTATCTTGAGCCAGTTCCTTTATGACTCCCATCTATGAAAATGTATTTTCATTTTCTTTCATCATTTAAATAGTTTTCATTTAAACCAATTACATGGGGTTCACCATAGAACCCCAAACATATTTTGATTTTTTTGTACTTTTGTTACAAGAAAAAAAGGTGGTTCCAGGTGACCGAACCCCAGAAGTGACATCATAGAGGGAATGGTGTGAATTTATCTGGAGAAGGAGGAGAAGAGAGATTGTTATTAGACAGCGGCACCTCATGTCTCAGTGGAGAATTACACTCACTCAAACCCTTGGACTGTTTCCCGTGTGCACATGCGTGACAATATACATATGTACATACTCGGTCCATTATGAAAGCTTACAGTGGCAATATTGGGGGACTGAACTCCTTTGGTTCAACGAGGGGAAAACAGGTCACACAATATAGAGAGCAAATAAATGAATGTAGCATAAAACGAAAGTATAAAATGAATGCACAAAACAATATTCATATTCAGGAAAGAAACACAAAAGTTTTGAGGTAACGTTGTTATACTCACCAGTCATGCCACAGGAGAGTGGTGACGTGCTGCAGACTGAATAGCACAAATCAGAATTTCTCTCGTGACAATAAGGATCATATAAGCCTCTAACCACAATATATAACATATAAACATATAAAATAATATGTTAACGTCTCTTAAGCTTTAAGTACTTTCAAAGGTGCCAGTGCACACAGGTGCATTCACAGCACAGAAAAAGAAAGAAAGTCTATGAGGAGCCACAGCAAACCGCCCCGTGTCAAAGATATAGATAGATAGATAGATAGATAGATAGATAGATAGATAGATAGATAGATAGATAGATAGATAGATAGATAGATAGATAGATAATGTGAAGGGCACTATATGATAGATAGATAGATAGATAGATAGATAGATAGATAGATAGATAGATAGATAGATAGATAGATAGATAGATAGATAGATAGATAGATAGATAGCATAGTAGGCAGGATTCGATAGATAGATAGATAGATAGATAGATAGATAGATAGATAGATAGATAGATAGATAGATAGATAGATAGATAGATAGATAGATAGATAGATAGATAGATAGATAGATAGATAGATAGATAGATAGATAGATAGATAGCATAGTTGGCAGGATTACATAGATTAATGTCCTCATTCTTTTTTTCTCTTCTTGCCATCTACATGCTACACCAATCCCTATCCCACTTGGACAGAGGCAGTGGTGCTGTAAGAGTTATGTTTCTGGACTTCTCTAGTGCCTTCAACACCATCCAACCTCTGCTCCTTAGGGACAAGCTGACAGAGATGGGAGTAGATTCATACCTGGTGGCATGGATCGTGGACTATCTTACAAACAGACCTCAGTATGTGCGTCTTGGGAACTGCAGGTCTGACATTGTGGTCAGCAGCACAGGAGCACCGCAGGGGACTGTACTTTCTCCGGTCCTGTTCAGCCTATATACATCAGACTTCCAATACAACTCGGAGTCCTGCCATGTGCAAAAGGAGGAGTATAGGGACCTAATCAAGGACTTTGTTAAATGGTGAGACTCAAACCACCTACACCTGAACACCAGCAAAACCAAGGAGCTGGTGGTGTATTTTAGGAGACCCAGGTCCGTCCTGGACCCTGTGATCATCAGAGGTGACTGTGTGCAGAAGGTGCAGACCTATAAACACCTGGGAGTGCAGCTGGATGATAAACTGGACTGGACTGCCAATACTGATGCTCTGTGTAAGAAAGGACAGAGCCGGTTATACTTCCTTAGAAGGCTGGCACCCTTCAACATCTGCAATAAGATGCTGCAGATGTTCCATCAGACGGTTGTGGTGAGCGCCCTCTTCTACGTGGTGGTGTGCTGGGGAGGCAGCATAAAGAAGAGGGACGCCTCACGCCTGGACAAACTGGTGAGGAAGGCAGGCTCTATTGTAGGCACAGAGCTGGACAGTTTGACATCTGTGGCAGAGCGACAGGTGCTGAGCAGACTCCTGTCAATCATGGAGAATCCACTGCATCCACTGAACAGGATCATCTCCAGACAGAGGAGCAGCTTCAGCGACAGACTGCTGTCACCGTCCTGCTCCACTGACAGACTGAGGAGATCGTTCCTCCATCACACTATGTGACTCTTCAATTCCACCGGGGGGGTAAACGTTAACATTATACAAAGTTATTGTCTGTCTGTATACCTGCATTGTTATCACTCTGTAATTTAATATTGTTATTATCAGTATGCTGCTGCTGGAGTATGGGAATTAATAAAGTATCTATCTATCTATCTATCTATCTATCTATCTATCTATCTATCTATCTATCTATCTATCTATCTATCTATCTATCTATCTATCTATCTATCTATCTATCTATCTATCTATCTATCTATCTATCTATCTATCTATCTATCTATCTATCTATCTATCTATCTATCTATCTATCTATCTAAAGGGTGGACAAAACTCCCAAAATCCCCTTTGGTTTTAGCAGCAGTGCCCTTTGCCAGATGATTAAGCGAATAAAGAGGACTTAAAAATCCTTTGTGATTTGACTTCTTTCCACCAGGAAGGGCTGCACTTTTCAACTTGCAGCATACGAGGAATAACTAGAAGTGGGGTGTGGATTAATTAATAAAAACAACCAGGAATGTAAAAAAAATACAAGAAAAAAATTAAAAAGGAGACTTTCTGAGTTGAAATAAAACACGACCGACCCTGATTACCCCTTTTATCTGGTGCCAGTAGGTATGCCCAAAAGGATAGGCCTGTTTTTCTTTTTTACCTCTCTAATGGCTCTGATGACTGAATTATGTGGCCGAGGAAATCTTGCCCTGTGAGTGCTAAGTTATTATTCATATGCAGAAAGACAAGGGCAAAATAAGGAACCTCAGAATTTCTAGAAGTTGAATTTCCTTTTTTTTTGTCATATAAGGAAGTGCTGGGCAGGTGAAGTCAAAGCGCTGGACGCCGGCCAGCTCTGTTTGCACCACTGAGTGCGTCTTTCTTCCCTCAGAGTCTGAACCGTCTCGTGTTCGTGAAGAGTCGAACTGACAGATTCATCTCAGCACCTTCCGTCTCCATAAACACCGGGCTGTAAATGTTCATTAAGGGTGTATATTGTTAATAGAACTTCTGCTTAGTCCAGCAACAGGCAATCTGTGCAAGTTAAACGACACTTAGGTGACATTTAGGGTGGCCTAGTGACTCGCTGTGTGTGACCCTGAGTGAGACACTTAAATTGATTTTGCTCCACCTGTTAAAAACAAAATGCTATGAAAATGAAGTTGATTCATCTGTGAAGGGCAATGGTGGTCTAATTTAAAATCACTAGCCCCTCTACAGCACCAGCAGCAGCTCAGTGCCCACCTTATTTGGGTCACTCATATTCAATTAAACCCGTAGGCCGTGGGCTCCAGCTCTTAGAAATGAACGCACCTACTGTTTAGAAAGCTCTTAGGCTGCACAACTATATTTGCTTTTGTCGCTTCAAGTGTGAAGAATCGTATTTTAGGAAAACAGCAGCTGTGATTCTACAAAACAGGAGCGCCCTGGCATGGTGTAGGCAGTGTGGCCCAGTGGTTCAGGTGCACAAAGCTGTCTTGCTCAATTCTGTCTGCAGCTGCATGAAGACGCCATCAATTATGACGTCTGCGGTGATTAGAAAGACGCCATTCCTTACTGTCCTGTTGTTGTAATGATTGATTCATTCTCCTGTTTGGGGGCACCAGAACTTACCATGGCAGCACAGGGCATGAGGTGGCACCAAGGCTCTGTCAGCACATTGTCACACTCCCACCGGAGTGCCACTCGGTTCAAGTCTTTGGAAGAAATCAGGAGTCGACGACAGACACCCAGCTAAACACAAGAAAAGAACAAAACCTCTGCAGTCGACGGGTGTCTTTGTCCTGCTGACCCACTCAATATGAACTGGTGAGCACAAATTCGTACTGGTGGAATGTAGAAGTGCCACTGCATTTTAGATGTTTGATCCTCAAAGGGGATGTGAGCAGCAACTGCTTAGGAGATTTGGCTAAAAACCTCAACTACTCCATCAGGGCACAGTGCAGGAAAAAATAAAGTGGTCAATTCACATCATCGAATGAATAAAAAGAAATAATCTCCGCTTATGTGCTGGGACGTCTCTAGAGATCGGCCAAATCAGCACCATGCCTGGGTCGGGGGTCTATTGGGAGAAGAAACATTCCACATCTGTGCTCCAGAGATGCATGTTGGTCTCCCCCCAACCTCATTTCATAAGTGATGGCGAGTGCTGCGATCTCCATGGGGGGCCACAGGTTGCAGATTTCATAAGGGAATGCGAGGGCGCAGATATCCAAGGAGGATCCCCCCTCTCCTTCATCGGTTTCAGCTATGGTTTTGATCACGCAGATCTTGATGGGGGAGACTCTCTGCACTCAACACTGCCCAGTGTACCCTTCAGCCGGCCCTGCTGGTTTGAACAGGTTTAGGTGATCGATGAACATCGCTGGGTACAAGAGCCCGCCATCCACCCACATCATCTAAAGCAGTGGTCCTTCTGTGGTCCACAAGGTGCATAGTGACGTTTACACGACTCTCTGTCGTTCTGTCATTGCTAAACCTTCTTTATTAACTTGTGTCTCTGGTCAAGTTGGACCCTTCTAAAATAACTGAATTGACGTCACCACCGCTCCATTTTGTGTTGTAGTTTTTCTCGCTGGCCTTTTTGATTTCATTTGACTATCCCATTATGACTGTGTGCGTCTCTTTAAGCCTTTTCTCTTAGTGGTTACCTCCCAGTTAGTGTTTTTATGTAGTGCTGAGTCCGATTTCTAAATGAATTTTTATCATTGAAATGATCTTTCACTACAACTTATTACAAATTATCTTTACAGTGTTTTCATCACCATTTTGTTTTTTCCCCGGGCGGTTGCTGTGGCCCCTGAAGTTACCTGGCTGACGTCTTCAATGAGCCACTACACGTGTGTGACGATGTCCATGTGTGTGGGTGTCATGGAATCCCCCATCTTTGTGTGTGTATTTGTTGTGCTATGAAGACTTCCCAGTTCTGACTTCTGCTTCCTTTTCTCTGGCTATGATTTTTGGGATTTAGATTCAGGTTATTGATATTTCACAGGATGGATTTTCAGTTTTGGCTTCCTGCTTGTTTACATTTCCTTTCCTGGTCGTCCATTGTTACAGGCGTCCATTGTCAGTCACATGACTTGTTGTCTTTTCTCAAAGCAAGTCCTCTGCCAGCGATGACAGATGACTTCTCCCAAATTGTAATGGAGTGACCTCATTCCCCACTTCCTAGGAATCGCACTCCTAATGACTTAGACTTCAGTGTTATTTCCTAAATCAGTGCAAATCTCCAGCACCTGGAAAGTCCAAGGATGACACCCACTAGTCAATCTAATAAGAAGGAAACACCGAAAAACTGTGAACGTGAGGTGAGCCGTTAAACAAGCAGGAGACGCACCGGACATCAGAGATGGAGCAGCAAGTCGAGACCTTTAGCCGAAAGGAGGAATTCAATGATCCTGAATAATTCAAAATGAAACTGACTGACAAGTCCTGACAGGGAGTCGGTGAACGGTGCGGCGATTACCGGAGCAGTGGACCGTGGCACTTACCGATGCCCCCTGTGGTTAATTGCATAACGTGATATCCTGACACGTTTTTCGTCTTTTGGACGCACTTGGCCCGGCTTGGGTGGGCAGTCCCCCTTTTTTCTTAGTTGAAGGTTGAGATTTTTTTGCAAAAATTAAAATCATTTAAAAGATATTATTTAAAAAATATTGCTCCCAATATGTATTTTCAAATATGTTACTTTAAAGTTAAATACAATATACAGTATTATAGATTCTTGCAGTAGAATGAAATATATTGCAAACTATTCATTTTTAAATATTTGTATGTTTGTGAATTTTGCAATATATTTCCAAAATACAGTGGACTCATAAGAAATAATGGAAATGCCCTTAATGTGTTCCGAACCTCCCACAGCAACACTTACTTAACCTTTTCATAATAAAAAAGGGTTGTATAATGTGCATAATTTACCAAAACACCAATAATTTTTCTAATGTATTAACCAAAAAGTTATAAAAAGTGCCTAGCCTACCAGAAACAACAATTTCATACTGTAGTCACCATTTAAGTTGACATCTTTGGGCTGTAGGAAGGGAGGAGGAGGAGAATGAAATGGAAGGTGGTTATTGTTTGGAAGACATTTCCTTATACAAATCTTTTGTTTGTAAAATTGTCGAGATGGTGGATTTCGACATGCTGTACATATTAGCGAGATCGGTCACACGAATGCCACTCTCATATTTCCTCACAATTTCCTTCTTTTCTTCGATTGTGATCGCTTTCTTTACCTTCATTACCTTCTCTTCCTTCCTTAGCAATTATCAAAATAAATTATATAAATCACTGCACTGACTGAAATTACGTCCACAAACACATGTATCTGGGCTCCGACTGACGCTTACAAACGCTCTCGGCTGTTTGTTTAAAATCACACAAGCAGATACACGTGACCGCATTCAGGTCGTGACGCAAGACGTTGGTCGTAATTCAAAACAAAAATTTTGGCTGTAAACCAAGTTGTTCGCATGTCAGGCCGGTTGTATATCAAGGGGCGACTGTATAATAATCTACTTCTATAATAGTAGGAATAAAATACAATAAAGCATCTCTCTCTCTTTTTATATATACTGTATATATATATATACTAGCAAAATACCCGCGCTTCGCAGCGGAGAAGTAGTGTGTTAAAGAGGTTATGAAAAAGTAAAGGAAACATTTTAAAAATAACGTAACATGATTGTCAATGTAATTGTGTTGTCATTGTTATGAGTGTTGCTGTCATATATATATACATATACACATATACACACACATATACACACATATACAGATATATTATATATACATATACACATATACACACACATATACACACATATACAGATATATTATATATACATATACACATATATTTTTTATATATATATTTTTTATATATATATATTATATATATATATATATATATATATATATATATATATATATATATATATATATATATATATAAATATATATACACATACATACATACATACATACATATACACACATAGATGCACTTACAATAACATAGAAATCAATATAAACATTAACATCATTATCATATGAGAATATGAAGTAATATATAAGAAGCACATTTCATATAAATATAAATTATTAAACAGTAAAATCTTCTTCTGTAATTTGCTACCGTGGCTTTTCGTTGGTCTGTCCAGGATTTTAAATCACCTGTAGCTTGGAAACCGTTTCACCTATTGACTTGAAATCTGGTACACATATAGTACGTCACGTCTGCTATCCGCTTTATGGGTGATGATTGTATTACTCTTTTTATGTTTATTTTATTTTAGAATCAACTCCTATCTGCGCACACCAGGGCGGCCGTGGGCAGATGCGTATGGTGTATTCACTCCATGTTATCGTGCATTGCGCTGTCACTGGTATTTTGATAAAAGAATTTGAACAATATATAAGAAGCGTATAAATTATTAAACAGTAAAACATTAACATTTAAGAAGTACAGTTACATTGAGTACTACTGCAGTGCCTTCGGGTATACCTCATTTTTTCTTTGCCCATTACATGCTTAAATGTATACATTTTTTGGTGTACCTACCCGAGAACACGCGACATATAACCGACCGTGGGAGAAGCATGGATTTTAAACACGCGTTGAGTTCATCTGCTGGTCTCCCTCGTGGAATAACTGGTAATGTTTGACTAAAATCTACAGCGAGTAAAACGACATTACCTCATTTTTTTTTTTACGATCTCTGAGATCTTGCTTTTTTCGGTTCAAGGCTTCATAAGCTCTTTTATGTTCCATGGTGTACTTAATAAGTACTAATTATCCCAAACCATCATCTTTGAATGTTGCAAGACTTTCGCCTTGTATGTAGATCGGGGTAATTACATTCATTGCATTCCTAGTCTGAATCACAATCTGATTGTATGGGTGGTTACCTGGCACTGTAGGGTTGCCACCCGTCCTTTAAAATACGGAATTGTGCCGCGTTTGAGAATGAAATTGCGCGTCCCGTTTTGAATCAATACTGGACGGGATTTATCCCGTATTTTTTTATCATTTTTTTTTTAAAGCAGCGTCTCATGCAAATCATCCCACACGCATTTTATGAAGATGCCTCCTTTCCTACTTTTGATTGGGTAATACTTGATGTCATCGTTAGTTTGATTGGTGTTTTTAACTGTCCAGTGAGGAGGGCGTGTCTTTTAAGTACAGTCTGCAAAGTGTTGGCACTGAGATGTGGCGTCAGCGCCATAGTTGAAGCCCATAACGTTGCGGTCAGCAAGTCGGCTAACATCCGCCATGTGCCGTCTTTCAGTTGCGAGAAGCAGATCATAGAATGGTTGAAACTGTTGCCCCTAACGTTGCGCCACGGCGTGTGGTTCGTTTATACCTCGTGTGTTCTCATTAAACTTTTATCTCGCGAATATGTTATTGCAATCCGCAGCGGGAGCGTTTCTATAAACTTAATTTAAACTTACATTTTACACCGTGCTTTCTTTCCCTTATGAACATGCTTGTATGCTTAACTCGCTCCGTTCTCAATTGTTTAATTAATTTTTTGCTCTTAGCTCCCTCCATTTCCCCCTACTTCGTTCTTTTATCTCGCGAATATGTTATTGCAATCCTTAACGGGAGCGTTTCAATAAACTGATTGAAAATAGTTTTGCATTTACCTTTTTAGTAAAAGGCGAGCTTTTAAGCCTGAGAAATCACCCCGTAAATGCACACGTTTAATTGCACATGTGTTAATATGTATGGTTACACAGTATTAAAAGACAGTGAACAACGTCAGTTACCTTTGTTCCCGCGTTTGATAAAAGGTGAGCTTTTAAGCCTGAGAAATCACCCCGTAAATGCACACGTTTAATTGCACATGTGTTAATATGTATGCTTACACAGTATTAAAAGACAGTCAAAAATTAACGTCATTTACCTTCGTTCCCGTGTGTGACTCGTGCTGTAAATCTCTTCCTTGTTTTTAGTTCACGTGATTAGGTAGGAGGCGTGATGACGCGATACGTGACTCCGCCTCCTCCATTACAGTGTATGGACAAAAAATATGTTCCAGTTATGACCATTACGCTTTGAATTTCGAAATGAAACCTGCCTAACTTTTGTAAGTAAGCTGTAAGGAATGAGCCTGCCAAATTTCAGCCTTCCACCTACACGGGAAGTTGGAGAATTAGTGATGAGTGAGTCAGTCAGTCAGTGAGTCAGTCAGTCAGTCAGTGAGGGCTTTGCCTTTTATTATTATATATATATATATATATATATATATATATATATATATATATATATATATATAAAAAATCCAACATCTGTCTGTCTGTCTGTCCCTCTGCTTTTCACGAGAGAACTTCTAAACGGATTTAGATCTGTTTGTTTTTCTAGAATTTGCTTGAACATTCCAGTTGATTTTGTGAAATCTTTCAGCGTGCTAAGTATTATAGTTCAGTTGCGGCAACGATTTCTTCACGTGAATCTGAGAGAGTGGCTGAGGGGAGGAGAAGGTGGGATCTCAGAAGTAGGGAGCTGGGCGGGGGGGGGCTGCCTTACTCTCCCTCCGTTCGAGTCGCTCGACTTTTTGCCACATGTTGGAGCGCACCTTACCACCACTTAGCTGACGATACCCGTTTGGTCAGCAGACATTATCATCTACAGACTGTTAAGGAGTAACGTTTGACGTTTTTGAGAGAGCTACGTGTGTTTTAGAGGGTCGCTGCTGATTGATATCACGTGTTTTTCTCCCCACACGGGGGACGCTCCCCCTCAGAGCTGAACACAATCAGACACAGCGGTAACGTCTATTGATTTTTAAAGTTTGTCCTGTTTTCACTGTTACGTGGGAGTAGCCGCGGGGGACAGCTAGTATATTATAACATATTTTAGATATACTGTCCATTTTTGTTATAATGTACTATACCAGATAGATCAGAGGATTTAGATATCTCAATATATTTCAGTATATAATTGTTTGTTTTTATTCTCTACATTCGACAGTATGTGTTCTCATGTCTAGAAGCTAAGGTTGAAGAGATTTACCGTACATGTCACACAGCGGTAGAACTGTAACCTTCTTAACAATTTTCCCTGCTGATCGTCAAAGACCTTGAGATTGCGGCCCGTGTTTTCGTGTTGTATCCTCTGTGTGTGCCAATAAACACAAACCATCAATGAACTTTCAGAAACTTAGAATCGAAAGCAAAGTACATTCCACATCTTCTACATAAATATGCTTGTTGAAATATATTAAGGGAAATGTTTGTTTGATCATATTGTAAATATAAGCTTAAAAACAGATATTTGACATTATATGGCGAGATATGTCCACGTATTTTTTTCAGATATATTCCAATATATTTCATTTCTGGAGGTAAACTCGGCTTTGAGTCCAATTTGATTTGCAATTTTCTGCATTTTATCTCCACTGAGATATTCAATACATGTAAACTTTTGAAAGTAGAACCTGTTACTGACGGAACAGAATATGTACATTTTAAATACAGAATTCAAAAACTTCCAAAGCAGATTTTTTTGGCCGTCTCACTGTTTTTCTTATTGCTCAGATTCATCTCCTGTTAGTTTTTTCTAATTGTAGATAACATGTATTTTTGCACTAATTGAGATTTGTAGAAGCAGAGCCATCACCATGCAGGTCTGAACCCCACTCACAGCGCCAGATGTCAGAGTTAAATCACAGAGCCAGTTCGGGATGAGAAGAATACCGTTGTTGATGAGCCACTCGGTACATGGAAAGATACGACTGACTTACCGATGCTGGTAACACTTCTTAAATACGCCGGTCAATTACAGAAGAACGCTATTAGTTTCAGTTCTCATGTCTCGTTTCTGATAATCAGGACCCTTGGAGTCAGGATTCTCCTACATGAGATGGCACTGGTTCTCCTATCCACACATGTCCTTGCAGGGAAGTTGCAGCGGGACTGGGTCACAGATCAGGAGGCTTTAATTAAAATGCTCTCTAAGGGCACTAAAGGCAAATGCTAATAGTCATTCAGTATTATCGATATATAATGAATTTGTGAAAGTCATATTTACCAGTAAGAATGAACTTTCACACTCTCAGTGATTAGCATCTCACCACTACGAAGCTCAAAGGGAACTGCGAGATCCGATTTGTTGGACCCAGCCAGGTTATGGTGAAGCTGACGTATGCAAGGCTGGAATCTCGCAGTCAGCGCACACAAAGAATTTTATGTTTCTGTTACGTGTTCATTTTTTTTTCCAGCGAAAAATACATTTTTATTGTGTGTTTTGCATTTAATTATTACATTAAAAGAACACCCTGATTTTATAAAGACGTCGAGAGCAAAGTTGGCTATTGTCACTGTGGCACTCAACAATTTCATGAATCCCCCCGCTGTCCTCCATCATCTTCCCCTCTGCTAGGGCCGCCATCAGCCCCTCTGACCAAGTGTCCCACCTTATGTCCGATCCTTCCAGCTTCATGTCTTTTCGTTGGGGTAATCAGGCCCTTTCGTTCCCTCCCTTCACACTTTTTCAGACTCACTAACCCCGTGTGGGACTTCATTTTAAATCTGCCTTGATATCAGCCTGGAGTGACCACGCTTGGCCAAAGCAGCCCCTCAGTTCCCTGCCACTTCTGTTGGTCGGCCGGCTGTCAGTGTCAATGGAAGGCTGATCACAAGATGAGCGTTTTTGAATCTTAATATTTCTTTACATAAACACTTGTAGGAAAATAAATGTGAGAAGGTGGTCCCCGGTCCAGAATCCTTTGAGAGCCACTGGCCTAAATGGCCTTGGGTCTCATTCTGAAAGCCCGGTCTGTCCCAAAAGACACTTTGGCACCCACGTTGACCACAAAGTTGGCAGCCCATTCGCCGAGGTTTCCTGGACCCTTGGACTTTGTCTTTCCATCTGACTGTGGACCCTCCAGAGGTTTACTTTCCCCACTGATGCTATCGACTGAGTTTTTCTTTTTCTGTCCACAGTTCAGCAACACGTGAATGGCCAGATACTCTGCCAGGCCCCATTTACAGAATGTTGATCCATTTTGAACCATGTTGCCTTCTTGTCTGTTTCCTCACATCCGTGTCTTTACGTCATTAGTCATTTCTGTCTACCGGAGAACTTGTCACAACGCTCAGTGACTGCACTCAGTGAAAGGTGCCATACACAAATAAACTGAATAGGTGTCACACTCTACTTGTCACGCTCAAAATGATAACATGGAAATCCTGGACAACTTAAAGGAGTGAGAAAAATTGAAAAGAGAACTGTCAGGACCAGCAGGGAGGATTTCAGCGACATCAGAGAATCCACTAACAACTAGAGGACTATGTAAACTGTGACATACTAGAGACGGGTTGGGGCAAATGGATCCTCACCAGGCCGGGAGGCCTTGACAATCAAAGGGTGGAATGAGTTTGTCTTCTGGAGCACAATAAGTGGCAGCAACTGTCTGGTGGGCCTTTGGTGTAAACACCCACAGGGCTGCACGGCAGTCGTAGTTCTGTATGGGAGCCACCAGGGGGAGCTGGCAGGAGATGATGTACCCAGTTTAGGAGGCACTGCCTGGCCCAAGAGGGCTTCCTGAATGCAACATGGTAGCACTGGAATTACTCTCGGGTCCAGCATAAAGGAGACTGCTCCACATCTCCTGGTGCAGCTGATGTTGTGTATGAAGGAAGAACAAAGCTTACTGGGAGAAGTGGAGGGGAAAAGATCAAGGAAAAGTTTATTGTAACAAATAGTGGTGAAGAAAAGTAAGATTACCTGTAAAGGCTATCATGTTAATAAAAAGCCTTTACTTGGACCAGAAATTGTGTGTGGAGTTTAGGGTGCTGCTGTGCCCCCTACTGGACACAATTGGTAAACTGGTGGAAAACAAAATCATAAAATACCAGGAAAACATTTCTTTTTCCAAGCTAACCCAAGATGGTCCTTCCTTTTTTTGAAACACCAACGTTTTGACTCCAAATTGCACGGGTTTACAAAGATCACTAGAGTGAAAACTTAAGATTAGGAAACGAAGTGAATGAGCAGGATATAATAACCCAAAAAATAAAACTGAAAGGGGCAAAAAGACACAATGTAAGCAGAAGAAGAGCTGGGGCACCAATGTCACCGACTTCCTGGTCCTTTGCCCATCATTCTGCACATCCTGGTGACGTCAGAACAGGCAGCGCCCATAAACAACACAGAACAGAATGACAGTAAGCGAGATGGAGAAAAGCAAACGTCAGATAGGAATTCCTTCAGTTGAAAAAACAAAAAAACAACTCCGCCGAAAAGAAAGAAATCTATTCTATTCTAAAGAAATTAATAAAACACACACACCAACCCTAAATCATCCCACACCGACTTTAGTGCCTCTCGAGCCCTGCAGAGAAACTCTTTCCCTCTGTCTGTGCCCCCTCTTCATGCCCTGAAGTAACTCATTTTAGGGTTTACTTCACCCATTCTGTCACCAAACCCTAACCCGTTACAGCACATTGTTTTATGGCGACTGAAGGGGACAAGCCTACGGTATAACGTATAACAATCCTTAAGTTTTGAAATATCGATAAAAGACTGAGAGATGGCGAGAGTTAGAGAGCTCCAGCCAGGGACCGTATTAAAGTTTTGTGCAGAATGTCCCCCGGTTTTGAGTGTCGTTCCTGTTCTCTTTCTGGGTGAATCTGTACAGCACATTGAGCCCCCCGGTGGAGTGACAGGTCTCTTGTTGTTTGTCGCACCTCCCATCCCAAAGTGTTTTACAGACCTGACTTCAGAGTTAACATGGGAGCCATGGCTGCTGAGGAGACTTGCATGGGACGATTTGTGGAGTTGTTGAAGGGAGCGCAGCAAACTAACTTAACTTCACCTGGAGAGTGCCCTCTGTCTTAGCAACTGGACCACAATGCCCGGGCACGTGTGCCAACAACATACCTGTACAATGTGCCCACATCTCCAAACTGGTCCTGCCCTGACTGCTTGTGACTGGGAGAGGAACTGGCGTCCCAGCTTCTGGGACAGGCCGCAGATCCATTAAGAGACATTGGAATCAATTACAATCATATAAATAGTGTTAAGAAATACCTTTAAAAAGTGAGGGCTGTTTACGATTGACATAAACATTATGAGTGCGCATTTGAACACTCAGGTGTCTTGTGCTTCACATCAGTGTGAGAAAAAAAAAGAAGTGGGCTTGGGGTCACAAAAGTGGTCAGCGTGCAGAAGCGGGAAGCAAAAGCACAAGACAGGCACGTGAGCTCAACGAACACACAAGTGACCAGCCCTGAAACTCCCAGGAGGGTCTCGAACTGGACTTAAGGATTAGCCCTCTTGTCAGGGAAGCACGGGAGCCAGCAGAAGGAAATAAATACAAAATATTCATAACCACCTTTGAGTGATTATACCAGACAAACGTGTAGAGCACACATTCTGTAAAGCGACTACAGGGGATCCGTAATCCACAGTTGTTGTGCAATTAATGTTTTTAATTATCCCCAAAGACATCTGGATTGTATTGGCTTCCCAGGGGAAAGTGGTGGCTGTTTGTGTGTTTTTGAAGAGGAGTTTAACTCTGCTCGGCAAAACAAACAGAGGATGTCGTTAAACAAACAGAAATGAAAAGCCTACAACTTCTACCAGCGAGCTGCGTGAAACTACATGAAAAAAAAATGGAGCAAAAGTCCAGAAGTCAATGTGGCCGGAACCTTCTAGAAAAAGAGAGAAAGGCAAAGTGAGAGAGACAGGGACAGATGCACAAATCTGAAAGGCGCTATATAACGATAGATAGATAGATAGATAGATAGATAGATAGATAGATAGATAGATAGATAGATAGATAGATAGATAGATAGATAGATAGATAGATAGATATGAATGATGCTACTGAAGATAAGTAGAGATATAAAGTAGCTCTGATTACATTCTGCTCCTTATAATAAAATTTTACACATACATTATTGTAAGCAACACAAACTGTTAGACACCCTGTTTCCAACAACACTAGTTATAATCTCACAGGCAACTAACGGACTATATAATGGAACTCAGACAGAAGGTTAGATGTCAAAGGTGCTATATAAGGTGGGCAGGGAGATATGAACGGTCCTGTGTAAGGTAGATTGATAGATATGGAAATGGATATATAAAAAAAATAGAGACATAGAAATTAGTGCTAATTATATTCTGCTCTGTTTAATAAAATGCTAAATTCAAGTAAGTATAAGGGACAAAATGTTACTAAATCTGTTCTTGGAGAATATTAACTAAATGTCACTAGATAGAGAACAAATGCACAATATATAAAAGAACTCTGTAAGACAGATAATAGATAAAGTATTGTAAAGGAAAAAATATTATCAGATCTCTTTTCCAACAGTACTAGTACGATAAATCTCATCTCTATAGACATTAAATACACTATATAGTATATAAAGGAACTCTTAATTTAAGATATATAGATAGATATTTAGCGTAGTTGGCAGGATTAGATGATAAATAAAAATAGAAAGTATACTTAGAATATTATCAGTATATATGTGGACAAATTGTTGGTACCCCTCCATGAAAAAAGAAAAATATATATTAATATACATAAAGTATATATAAAGTACATAGATAGATAGATAGATAGATAGATAGATAGATAGATAGATAGATAGATAGATAGATAGATAGATAGATAGATAGATAGATAGATAGATAGATAGATAGATAGATGTGAAAAACAATATATATTGTTAGCTAAATAAAAATGGCATTGTGTATCAGATAGAAAGAATAAAAAAGTTCCAATTAATTTGTGTTCCTTATGATATCATATATAGCGCTGCTGCCTTGCAGTAAGGAGACCAGGGTTTGCTTCCCGGGTCCTCCCTGCGTGGAGTTTGCATGTTCTCCCCGTGTCTGCATGGGTTTCTTCCCACAGTCCAAAGACTTGCAGGTTGGCAATTCTAAATTGGCCCTGGTGTGTGCTTGGTGTGTGGGTGTGTGTGTGTGTGTCTTGCAGTGGGTTGGCACCCTGCCTGGGATTGGTTCCTGCTTTGTTCTCTCTTCTGGCTAGGATTGGCTCCAGCAGACCCCCGTGACCCTGTGTTCGGATTCAGCGGGTTGGAAAATGGATGGATGGATGATATCATATAAATTTTCTATAATGCCTTTCCCAGCAATATTAGTTATAATTTCAATTGTAAGTAACCTCGATCATATACTGTAGGGATAGCACTTAGTAGAAAAGAAAAGGCACTATATTGTATTTTGCTATGTAGATAGATATGAAAGTCACTATATGATAGATAGATAGATAGATAGATAGATAGATAGATAGATAGATAGATAGATAGATAGATAGATAGATAGATAGATAGATAGATAGATAGAAAGGCGCTTTATAAGAGATATCAAATTCTGAACTTTGCTTAATCACGCGCACCTAGTCCTGTCAGTTTCTCACTTCTTCATTTTCGTTTCATTTTAAAAGACAGAAGTCAAGAAAGAAAGGTCGGAAGTTTCTGAAGTTCCTTTGAGAACCTGACACCCCTCAAACACAAAGCCGCCACTTGTAGTGGCTCTCGGGTTTATTATTATTATTTTTTTTGTATTTATTTCTACGCCGACGTATTTTTTTTTTCGTTTTCCGAGGCCCTTCCAAGTCGCCCTCCTGAAACGCTGCTCTTGGACGCCCATTTTAACGTCCAGGACGGCGCATTAAAGTGGAAACGAGAAGCTGCGCAGTCCCGGCAGCCTGAAAGAGGAGATGACTTCCGAACGAGGAGTCGCCGTGAAGCGCGGAAAGCGAAAAGTTGAAGTCGACTTTAGGCGAAAAGAAGTTTCTGATTTCCGTTTGAATTTTCATTTACTGCACGCCGAAATAAAGAATTAGCTCGAGGATATCATAAAGATATTTATACACTCGGTGATCTGGGAAAGATTTGCCTAAATTATAAAATAAAATAAATAAGCGTGTAAATGAATGGTTTATAAAAGTGCAGTTAATAATAATCCGAAACACGTCGTCATTTACTATTTTTTCTACAGATTTTAATAAATTCATGCTAATAGATTTTGTATTTAAAGAAAATACATTATTATTATTATTATTATTATTGTTGTTGTTGTTGTTGTGTTTATTTCCGTACTGACTGCATTACTAGATCATCGTTTTCGCCATCATTCTGACTTTGCTGTGCTCTCCAGTATTCCAGAACTTCACTCGCGAGTGCCTTTGCTGCTCTGTCGGCCCCCCAACTCCATGTTTTGTTAACCTTCTCTATGAACTCGTGCTCCGTGTTTCTATTACCTGTCGAATGTCTGCGCCAACTTGTTGCCAAGCGCGTTTAATTTCACGTTTAAACTGATTTTTTTTTTTGTCAAATCGGGAATCCCAATCAAGGTGGCGATGCCAATTGACAGCACGTATGAATTATTGAAGGCCGATCCATCTGGAATTTTTTGCGATAAGAGGTGTCCAGTGTTAATAAACAGGCTTCCTCTACACCTCGGCTCCGTCTTCCTTTTCTAAACAATCTTCCTTTAATGCCGTAATATGTTTTTCCATTTACTCAACAATCTCGCCTTTGGGGGTGATGCCGCCTGATGGCTCGCGTTTCAAAATAAGTCGGACACCTGTTTTGGAAAAGAAATGCCTGACACTAAAGTTCTGACTTCCTTCTAATTTTTTCGTCCTCGAAAACACTTCTTTGCGACATGGAAACTGCCGCCTGCATGACTCCGCTTTCCTTTTTGGCAGTCTGTACTCTGCTGAAAGAAAAACGGCAAAAATAAGAAAGGCATTAAGAATCAGAACGTTCATGTATTCATTTATTTATTTAACTTCGGTGACCATGGGGTTATTATTTATTTATGTTGTACAGAACATAACTGAATCAGAACGAGACTGAATCAAAAATGCTTAAAAAAAAGTATAGATTGGCTTATTTTATAATCATTCAATAAACGAGTTTGGGAAAAGTAGCAGGAATACAGAATTAAAAACTAAGTTAAGCTGCTACCGGGCACGTGAAACTGGTCATAAAAAGGCTTACGAGGGACGGGATGCTCGGTTTCAATCGGCTGCTAACGAGCTGGAACGACGGCTTGTCACCCGAGCTTAGTGGACGGACGCGGATGCGTTTGCTTCTTCGGGTTTCCGGTGGGATTGGAAATAAAACAGAAAGCGACGAGCACCGCGACGGAGGAAGTTATTCTGAAAGAAAATAAATGGAATGATATTGTGCGTGATAATAATAATAATAATAATAATAATAATAATAATAATAATGATAATAATAATAATGTGTTTGTTATATTTAAGAACTGCAGGGAGAATCAAAGATGACAGATCCTGTGGTCCTGTTGGGGTGGTCATCACGTCTTCCATGGGGGTAGATGGGCTGCAAAATAACCCTTCTTATACAAATGAACAGAAAATGAACAGCACAAGGCACGTACTTTACATGTACTGACAATAAATCAAAGATCGGTGTGGAGTTCATTCCGTGTTAGAAACACGGCAGTTATAATCCGGCCACAGGTGAGGTTGTGCAACATGAAGGCCGACTACCTTCATTTCGGACTCGTTACAAAATAAATAAGTAAAGAAATGACAACAAAGAAGTTGAGTTAAGCGAACACATCGGGACTCCACAACAATCACTACACACAGTCGGGGGAAACGTAACCAAAAGAAGCCAAAGTGCCGTCACTGAAGTGAAGAGCCGTGACAGGCGCTCGCTGTCAAAGCCGCACACGCACTTGTAGTCAACGACTTCGTTTCCTTACCTTAAAGCGACACGAGCGTCTTCTATTGGCTCTTTCTGTTCCTGCTTAAAAGGTCACCACTACAAACAGCTGACATTTTGCAGACTCTCTACCTTCAAGTACGAGGCGTGGTCACCGCAGGTACCGACATCGCGCTCTCTTCTGTTTTGATGCTGGAGGGCTCGTCCCGCCCGCAACAGAAATTACTGGTCGAAAGCGCACTTCCCTTTTCGTTAATTTACTTTTCTTTACAAATTAAAATAATAAAGAGGGGGGGACCGTGTGTGTGTGTGTGTGTGTGAGTGTGAGTGTGTGTGTGCAGGCCTGGGGGAGGGGGTATTGTTGGCGAACCACCAAAGCTGAAGTGTCGAGAGATTTAATTAAAAGTAGGTAACAAAGTAGGCGCTCATATTCCATAATTATAACAAATAGCTGAAGAGTGCGCTCGGGCTCCGGCAGTGCAATTTTCAACAGAAGGTGCCGTAACGAGAACAACAACAACAACAACAACAACAACAACAACAACAACAATAATAATAATAATAACAATAATAATAATAATACATAGCCCTGTATCCAGAAAATAAAAATAAAAAACGGCCCGTGAGAATGACTGTATGGATACAAATACAACTAATAATCATCGACGCGCACATCCGTGACGCTTTCCATTGGACGTACGCCGCGTCGCTCCTCTTGTGCTGACACAGTAAAGTGTCAAATAATACGAGTTTTGGGTGTCTCGGTGTTACACACCCAATTCTTTTTATGTTAATATTCTGATGCTCTCTATCAATATGTCCGAAATGAAACCTCATCAGTTTCGCCATTGAGCGACTCCTGCTCGTCCAACGGAATGAGCCTCGCATTCCAACTTAAAGAAAACAAAACGAGCCGCTGTGTTCACAAGATCTGCTTAAACGTCCCTACAATTTAATTTAAAATTTGGATAGAAATATTTATTTCTGCTACTCACAGAAGTACTCATCTTTCTCTCTCACAGTTGTAAATATATAGAATGAACAAGGAAGTAACGTTCAAAGCACATTTCAAGATTTCTATTTAAACTGTTAACGAATAAACGGAGAGCCTACACGTCACGTAAGGTTTGCTTAGTTAAAATATGAGGACATGAGACATAACTGCCCGTCTTCGAGTGGAGTCTTTTGGAAAAACGTCGTTTGGTTTGATCAGCAGATGTACACGAGCGACCTTAACAGAAGCCTCACGCCGACCAGGAGTGCTCGAGTCTCGGGCCACTCAGCGTGAGCTGCACCGGGGAAGGCAGTTTTAGGAAAAGAGGCGGGCATTTAATTTAATTTTAATTCTCCAACGTACACTGCACTAGTATATAAAACACATATATGAAAAGAACTACGCTTGTAGGGGCCTAATACTTAAGAGTTCACACACTTTCAAGGTTATTAGTTTGCTAAGCTGTCGGATATCGGAATACATTTTTACAAATCTGAACGAGACACACAGACTGTGTGGTACTTCAAACTGGAAAATGTGCTAAATGTGCGCGTCTGCCGTGACAGCAGCAGGTCTCTTTAACATCAATGGCCAGTCCTTTTGGATAATTAAAATCTATCTATCTATCTATCTATCTATCTATCTATCTATCTATCTATCTATCTATCTATCTATCTATCTATCTATCTATCTATCTATCTATCTATCTATCTATCATTTTACAAATTTCTATTATTCTGTCTGTTATATACAGCCTTTCACGTCTATCTTTTTTCTAATATAGTGCCTTTTATGCCTGTTTATCTTATACAGCACATTTCCTATTATGGAGACCCTTTTATATGTTTATTTCTATTTCTATTATATAGTGTCATAATATCTGTTTATGATTTATTACCTTTTAGCATCTTTATTATTACTCTGTTAAAGTGTGTTACTGATAACTGCTTTTCTATTTCTCTCTTATCTATAGTGTGTTTCCTCTCAATCTATATTCACACATTACTTTTTATATCCATAAACTTAATTCATATGGTGTATTTCATATCTATCTATTTTAAATAGTGCCTTTCATATCCTGCATGCACTATATGTACAATATTTGCATTTTATTGTGCTTTTCGCATTAATTATATAGTGCCCTCCATGGCCATGTAATGACATGTATCACTAGGGTTATTATTGGGACTGCTAAAAAAGAAATTATAATAAAGGATCCCAAGCTAATCAAATCAGCATCATATTTTCTTTCTTTCTTTCTTTCTTTCTTTCTTTCTTTCTTTCTTTCTTTCTTTCTTTCTTTCTTTCTTGCTATATCATTTTTTACATTTATTAATTTATAATGTACTTCACATTTATCTATCATGTGATATAATTCCTTCACATCTATCTATCTATCTATCTATCTATCTATCTATCTATCTATCTATCTATCTATCTATTATATAGTTCCTTCATGGCCAACTAAAACATTTCTGTCTAGGGTTATAACAGACATTCCTGAAAAAACATTGTATAAAATTTCTTCTTATAACAAAATTTTATTACAAGGATCCCTTTCTTTCTTTCTTTCTTTCTTTCTTTCTTTCTTTCTTTCTTTCTTTCTTTCTTTCTTTCTTTCTTTCTTTCTTTCTTTCTCATCTATTGATTCAGAGTTTATTTCAGATCTATCTATCTATCTATCTATCTATCTATCTATCTATCTATCTATCTATCTATCTATCTATCTATCTATCTATCTATCTATCTATCTAATATAGTGCCTTTTCTTTTAATTTATCTATGGTAATAAATTTATGCACCGCACTGCTTAGATTACAAGGCACGGTGCCTTTCAGAACAATTCACCTGAACAAACACTCCATATCAAAGTATGCTTGTTTATTATTATTATTATTATTATTACTATTATTATTATTATTATTCGGTTGCCGCCCCCGTTTTACGCTCAGCTGTCTGTCCCGCCTGTCCCCATCCAAGTTTTCTCTCGTTTCCTTTCGCCAGTTTTCGCCTCCCCTTGCATTTCTTCTGTGGCCCGCGTCCGTCCGCCTGTCATCGCACATGCAGTTTACATGAAGAAGTCATATCTGAGGAGGACGATTCTTTTCGGATGAGGTGACATTCCCCGCTCTGACCTTGTATTATAATTTCTAGTTGGTTGTATTTTACGGACTCGTCGCTTTGCTCTGAATTTAACTTTTTTCGTTGAAGAGGTTTATCTGTTCGTCTTTCTTTAACGCGTAAATGTGCATCAATTGCAAAAGAGAAAAGAAAACGAATTCAAAGAGAAAGAGAAAATCGGCGATGATAAAAGATAAAGACCAAACAATGATAGACAAGACAGGTTCATTTGGTGAGTTCTCGTAAAGCTCGTCTTAGATGCGGTGTCATCAGAACATTTCGGGGCTGTGACGGCTATCCAGAAGTCCCAGGGCGTTCCATTTACTGTCATAAACTGTGCTCAACAAAACACACGCACAAGAGTCGCGAGTGATTAAACCTCCAGCTGGGTCAGGACGGACCTCGGATGACGGCGCCCAACCCGCACCCCCCCAGTCCGGTCCAGTCCAGTTTAGTCCAGCTGGAGTTTCAGATTCTGAGGGCGTCCTCTCTTCCCATTTCACTGGACCCCTTTGGTGCACATTTACATATTCTTCAGTCTTAGCAAGGTTGGGTAAACTGGACATTTTCTATTGCACGGTTAGGTGGACGTAAACTAATCGATACGAAGGTACGAGACCGTTTTGTTTTTTTTTTTTGGTTTTTTTGCACACCTCCTGCGGAGACCCGAGGAGATGCTCTCGGCCTCTACCGACCGCACGCGCTACCTACGCCTTTCTCATTTTTTTTTCGGCAAACTTCAGCATTTTGTATCCCATTAAATCCTCAGGCCGCTTCTTATTGGTAGGTGGGATTGTTACATCACGATGATTATGACGCGCCGTCTTCCTGTTTCCTTCAGCCGAGTCTTAAAGTGAATCTTGTTGGTGGGAGAGCGCAGCAACTCAGCTGAGCCCCGCTCGCCTCTCCTCTCGCCGCCGAGACAGACAATTACAAGCCTCGGAAGGAGAGCGGCGCACAAGAGCCCTGCTCGGGTCGCGCATAGCGCTGCTGAGAAATTACAATATTCATCATCAGCGGCAGCGGCAGGCGGGCGGGCAGCCCCTCGCGCTCCTCTCTCTCTCTCTTCTCCATTTCAGGGGGAAAGAAGAAGCGGCGCACTTTTCTCTCATCCGCCGAGTAAGTAACCTTGTCCTTCGCTCTCGTGCTTTGTGAGCCTGCCCACCGGAGAAAGGGGCTATTTGTACTCTGATTTCTGCGCTTCGCTTGTCCGTTTTTGAAATGTAAAATGATGTTGGGAAGATCCGGTGGAGACGCGTTATTCTTCACCCTGCACGGATTGGACTGGCGAATAGATTTATTCCCGTAAAGTTACTGCTTGTATTCCCGTCTTTAGTTTCTTTCACTTTGATCAGTCCTCACCGCGGTGTGTCTTAGAAATAACGCCTGAAAAACGTCAGGAATGCCCCGATTGCCCGTCGCGCTCCCCTCTCATCCCAGCATATGTTCCCTTTGTCTTTTCTGTAGACTTTGTTTCATCTGGTCAGGTGAAGCATTTGCTTGTCATTTGCATGTTTACTTCTGTATTATTGTTTTCCCTCTTTGACTCCGGAGTCCAATCTGCTTACACTCTTCTTCTCTTTCTTTTCGGTGTCGCATGGATTTCAGTTGTGTGACTCTTATACTAATTGTGCTGAACGCGACTCAACGGCTTTTGTACTCCAAGTGGATGCGCTCGAAAGTTCGTAACGCAACTTTTTTTTTGCTAGACCCTCTTATGATTATAGTAACAGTTATTATTAATAACGACGTGGTTTGGTCTAAATTTGCAGGTGATTACCAATCTAATAAGGCAGCAATGGAAAAAAAGTGGATCGCGTGTTTGTTCCTTTACATGTTACGTCATATCGTGCAGTCAGTGCGCAATCTGGTCAAACCAAATAAAGTTAAATAAATAAATAAATAAAAGCTTTCATTTGCAAGCAGGGTATTTCGGTAAAAAACGCTCTCTCGTTAACTCGAAGCCCCTTTTTCCTCCCCGCTCTTCTTTCACATTACTCACACCTTTCTTTAAGTTTGAGGCAGCCCGTTTAAATGCCTCGTTACGGGAGTTAAGCGACCCCACTGCTGAGGGATCACCCGAAAATACAAGACGGAGGGATCAAAAAAAAAAAACAGGTCTTTGTAGCGCAGTGAAGAGGTTTGGAAGTTGGAGGCGCAGTGCGCATGCGTGCCGAGAGACAGGTGCGTGGTGTATGGACAGTGAGCGGGCGCGGGGGTGCGCACGCGCGTGCTCGCTGTGGCTCTGTCTGAAAAGACAGGTGCGTCTCACTTTCTTTAGATCTCGTTACCACGGAGGGGATTGTCAGCACGACTTCATGCCAGCCTGAGAGGTCTTGTATTTTCGGCCCCTCCTGACACAATTGTCACACATAAGGCGGCTCTTTCTTTTCCAGCTTATGTGCAGCCAGCTGAAGTTGATTTTTTTTTTTTTCTTTTATTGAGCGGAATGGCCGCTTTGTTCAATTCAAAGAGTTTTCCTCCCAGGTAGAGACCTGCATTACATGTTGACTTTGTTTTGTTGTCATTGTTTGTAGTGGGATTGTAATACTAATTTCACAAAATGAGAGAACAGAACGTGCCTTTAATTGTTCATTTTATGATTAGGACCTTAAAATCCAAAGAACGTCTAGTTTATTTTTTATAATGTACAACAGGTAGCACTTTTTAAACAGTTCAGGTAAATCAGTTACTTGCCGTGCAGTTCATTTACTGCTTTAAGACGTGGCTGTACATTTGTTTCGTAGACCAATATGATTTGATCCTTCATTTCTAGCAGCGTGTGATTGACTTCTCATTATTTTCAATGGCTGCTTGCTTGCTGCTCACAAACGGATTCAGATATTCTCGGTGTTAATGTTGGCCTTTCAGTGAAACTTAAAAATGAAGACGCGCTTGACAGAAATGAAAACGCACACCTGGTGGTACTTGTTGGATTGAAATGCTTGCCAGGGCAGGGCAGGTCCGTCTCCACTCTTCGCAATGCTGGCCCAGTGATGGCGCTTTACTGGGTGGTGTGGTTACTGGTCGCTCTGATGGACAAAGAAGCAGTTCATTCTGGGAAGGGCTATACGCCCAGTAAGGTGGACTCCAAATTCGTGGACAAACTCTTTACTATACCAGGCCGAATATACTGACGGATCCAGAAAGCCTGAACTGAGCTGCCATTATTGTAGGAAGTGAGAGTTCCGTTCACAAATCTGTTATCTGGCTATTTTAATAAATGGACACATCCTTAATTAAATAACGGTTCTCCTCTCTGGAACATTCACACGGGTGGATTCTTTGGGGATATTTGTGTGTAAACCCCCGCACTCCCCCCATACCCCGTGGGCACTCTGATTTGTACGAGGGCTGCGGCACCGGTCATTTTGTGCACCGGTTTTGTGAAGCTGGCCCATCCCGTGCGACATTGTTAGTTAATGGCGAGTCTTGATCTAGTTTGAGTGCTGAAGGTGCCACCCAGTTGTTGGGGCTTATTTGGGGTTCAGATTACGTCATCTCTACCAGTATACTAAATCACAGGCCACATTCCGGCGGTCTGTCACAGGTTTGTACCCCATGTCGTTATGCACAGCACACTCTCACAGGTAACGGTGCGGGATGTGTAGGCCCACGTAGAACCAATTAGGGTTCTTTGCGTGTGAATTTGGTTCTTTAGGCGTCCCTAATATGAGGTCTAAACAGAAATCTTTAACGTCTGGTCGGTGACCCGTCAGGTACAACAAATCAAGATACGCTGAACCGGGCCTTCTTAAATCCCGAGTCCATTTCACTTTTACAAATCTGTTGTCATCTAATTCCGGAATGTTTCTGGACCTAGTTATGGCCCTAAAGGCTCTTTCTGGAACCTTCTTGTGAGAGCCCCCCTTCCGAAGAAGCGCCCCGGCACCGCTGCCGTTGAGCCTGAGCAGGTGTGAAGCTTCCGTTTGCTTTTTACTTTCCCACATTTCCTCAGCCGCCTGCCACCGAAGGACCCGTTTTTGCGGATTGTCTTACAACAGACAGGAGGACTTTGTTTTGCTCGCGACCACCGTGCAGCTTGTATCTGTCGTGGAGTTTGCGGCGCAGCTCATTACAAAGTGCGCTGCATTGTTGATGTCGCTGATAAACACGCTAAAGAGATGATCGTTTATGAACGAAGCCCAATTAACGCTCATCGCTTCTTTGCCGCCTCACTAGAAGTCGTGCACGTCGCTTTTTTTTCATGGTCGTCAATTGTTCTCCAAATTCTGAATAATCCCCCTGTGCGAACTTCTAAATCCGACTCACAATACGGCATTTGTTACATTTTAGAGCCCTTCAAAGTTTTCAAACACTTCGGAGTTAACGGCGGCTGCACGGCGACAGGAAGGCTGACGGACCGCGTAGGCAGAAGATGAGGCAGAGAAAAAGGATTTAAACGAAACGGGCTGACAGCTCGAAACTTACACTTTACTCTCGTTGCTTTTTATCAAAAACAATAACAGAAAGCCATCACTTTTTTCCTTTGGCAGACGATGCAATTTTGGTCGGAATAGAGGGGCGTTTTGCCAGGCCTGTCACAGACGCTGTCCCGATGTTTTTACAGGTGACCCGAACTTGATGGCAGCAAATCCAGGAAGCTGGGCGGGCGAGCGAGTGAGTGAGGAGTTTAATATGCGGGAGACTGGGAATGGGCAACGGGGGGCTCAGATAAACACACAGCCGGGACCCCCCAGACGTGATCGCCGCACCAGCACGGCGCGTGAAAAGAGCTGGAAAGCCGCAGAACGCACCGGGAATTGCACTTCCTCGAAAAGTTATTGGTCCCGCATAGAGGAATAAAAAAATAAAAAAGATAAATAAATAAATAAAGGGCTCACTTTAACCCTCTGCCAACTGTCACTTTGTGTTGTTTACATTAATGGAGTCTGAAACCCAAAAAGGACGACGTCCGTGTCAAGCCAACTCGTTTTACTGACAGCATACAAGTAACGGCAGGCGAGAGTTCCAAACCGAATTGTGTGCAACACGTGCAGACGCAGCGGGGACTTTCGGTAGGAAATGTCACTTTGAAGTAAACAGCCAGCGCAGAGAAGCAGCACAGCACTTAGTGAATCGATTTAGAGAATTCAAATAAAGCAAAAGTGTTAGACACACTGGTCATAATTATGCTCTGAATCAGCAACACTCGGTTTTATTTTGATGTAGTGCTTCTCACTTCATTACATTCTCAAAATGAACAGTAAAAATAATAATAATAATAATTAAAAAGTCATCTGTCACAACATTAATCTCTGAGTAGTAAAGCGCCACCGCCGTGACACCGACGGGCGACTCTGTGAGCCCCTCATCTGCTCGCATGGCCGGCCGGCAGTGTGTCGTGGGAACGTCGGACATCCAGGATGAGCGCTGCGGCTGTCCCGCCATTGCCGGCTGCACTTGTCACCAGGAGGCACTTTAGTGCAAAATGAGAGAATAACAGAATTTGAGTTCAATTGTTTTTAAGCATTTTTTAATTTTATTGATTTACCTTTTTTGTATTTCAAAATATTTCCAGTCAGAGTTATCATTAAATTTATTTATCGTATGCAAGGAATTACTTTACAATATGGCGCCTCCAGTATATCAGGATGGTTTATTTTTTAATTATTCTGTAGGATTTTATGCTGGACTGCAGCATCGGAACTGTGGGGATATTTTAGTATCACTGCTGCAGATTGATTTGTTTATTTGTCTGCTCGTCTGTTTGGTCGTTCAATCACCTCTCTCGATATAATATGTCTGTTACTTACAGTAATAGGTGGACTATCTATCTATCTATCTATCTATCTATCTATCTATCTATCTATCTATCTATCTATCTATCTATCTATCTATCTATCTATCTATCTATCTATCTATCTATCTATCTATCTATCTATTTAATCCTGCCAACTATGCTATCTATCTATCTATCTATCTATCTATCTATCTATCTATCTATCTATCTATCTATCTATCTATCTATCTATCTATCTATCTATCTATCTATCTATCTATCTATCTATCTATCTATCTATCTAATAATGCCCCCATGTACATCTTCCCAGTATATAGCACCTTTCACATCTGTCTATCAATCTGAGTATCTTATAAAGTTCCTTTATATATAAGACATTTAAATCTATATAATGTAATATACAACTGGCATTACTGGAATTTAGGAAAATGTTTGTCCTTTGCAATAATGAAATAAAATACTAAACAGTTTAATTATAAGGAAGAGAATATAATCAGCAGTAATTTCCATTAATCTATCTGGCTACCTATACCTACTTGTCTTATATAGCACTTTTCATATCTGGTCATAAAGTTACAAACAAGTCTATTTTTTCATACTCATATTTATTTATCAATTTATGAAAGGTGGCAGGAGCTTCATCAAATCCAAAAGGCATTACCATGAACTGAAAAAGAGCCATCATGTAGAAAAATCTCTGGGAGTCGCACGAGTGCCTCACAATCAGTTGAGCTCTCGCTGTTTAGCTGTGTGTCTGGTGACTCAACGTCGGCCTTTCATTGCATCCTGGGATTATAACTGGGATGGCTGAGAAATGACTTGTGTCCAGTTTGTGTTATTAAGAAACAAAAACAAAACAATCAGTTATAGGGAATTGAAGCTCATCAGAAGTATCTGTCTATGTGGTGTCTTAATGTAGCGCCTTTTTACAGCCACTCAAACGTTTGAAACTCTGACTTGACTTCGGATTGCTGAAAAGCGCATTGAAAATTTCTTTTCCTTATCGTTACATTTTTTATAAGAAGCCCAAGTTATCCAGGACCAAATTCTTTCTTTCTTTCTTTCTTTCTTTCTTTCTTTCTTTCTTTCTTTCTTTCTTTCTTTCTTTCTTTCTTTCTTTCTTTCTTTCTTTCTTTCTTTCTTTCTTTCTTTCTTTCTTTCTTTCTTTCTTTCTTTCTTTCTTCTCCTATCACTCTATCTGTTACATGCTGCCTTTCATGTCTCACTTTCTCTAATATGGTGCCTCTTTATCTAATATGTAGCACGAGTCCCTTTTAATTGTCTGTTTCTTTTCTATAGTGTCATAATATCTGTTTGTGATTTATTACCTTTTAGCCCCTTTAGTTTTAGTTTTGCTCTGTCTTTCCATTTATCTATAGTGTCTTTCCTCTCAGCCTGCATTTACACACTGCCTTGTATATCCATATACTTAGTTTATACGGTGCATGTCATATCTATCTGTTTCACATAATGTCTTTCATATTTCTGAATTGCCTCCATTTTATTGTGCCTTTCACTTTGATTATTTAGCACCGCCACTCGAACCCGTCTCTCTTTTCATGTCTATCTTCCCCTCACATTCTGCAGTGTTAAAGTAACATCCATACAAGCACATTTCCATGTTACTTTAACACAGCGAGTTCATTTACGCGTCTCTCTGCCCGACTTGTCGTATCTGTCTGTCTATCCTACAGTGCATCTCATATCTCATACTTCTGTCCGTCCAACCGCCGGCCCCTCTCTTCCCATCCATATGTCCGTGTTGATGTCTGTATGTTTGAGTGCCTGCGCGTGTGATTTTAATCTTAATCCATCTTTAATCACTGGAGCAGAAATTTTCCAAAATGTCTCTTTTCAAACAGACTGCCTAATACACTGCAATAACGGTAATGTGCCATAAATCCCAGTATGCCCCGTGCATTTTATGTTTTATTCAGGATTGAGGTCAGGAAACTTGGAGAAATTTAAAGAAAATGATTCATCAGTCCTTTTGTTTTGTTGGCCAGGTTCCCAGGATTCTCGCTTGAGCTGTGCCCAGCTGACAGGCTTTTGAAGATGGCACAATAACAGTCCAGTGATGCCTGACCATGACAGCACAGCCCTCTTAAGCAGACAAACCAAGAGAAGAAGAGTTGACATTGGAGTGAAAAGGACTGTAGGGGCAGCATCTGTGGTGTTCTCTAAAGCCAGAGCCACGGTTTTCAGTGCCATGAATCCCCACAGTTCGGAGCAGGACGTCGAGTGCTCGGTGGTGCAGCATGCAGATGGCGAGAAGTCCAATGTGCTGCGCAAACTGCTGAAGAGGGCAAACTCCTACGAAGATGCCATGATCTCCTTCCCGGGCGCCACCATCATCTCCCAGCTGCTGAAAAGCAACATGACCAAAAACGGTGTCAACGAGGCCAGCTTCCAAGGCAGTGGCCTCTCCAGCACGGGCTCCGAAATCCACCAGGAGGACGCGTGCAGCAACTCTTCTCGAGAGAGCCCCCCGGAGTGTCTCTCCCCCTTCAGCAGGCCCACCATGAGCCAGTTTGATATCGAGCGGCTTAGCGACGAGCACCTGAGAGCCAAGAGGGCGCGAGTGGAGAACATAATCCGTGGCATGAGCCACTCTCCCAGCGTCACGCTGCGCGGTGGTGACAACGACCGAGAGGGGGCCCAGCAGCCCCCCAGCCCCCGGGAGAGCTATCGGGAGAACAAGCGCAAGCAGAAGCTGCCACAGCAGCAGCAGCAGAGCTTCCAGCAGCTCGTCTCGGCCAGGAAGGAGCAGAAGCACGAGGAGCGCCGGCAACTCAAGCTGCAGCTGGAGGACATGCAGAAGCAGCTGCGCCAGCTGCAGGAGAAGTTTTACCAAATCTACGACAGCACCGATTCCGAAAACGACGAGGATGGAAATTTGTCGGAGGACAGTTTGCGCTCGGAGAGCATGGACCACCAGGCCCTGGACTCCGCTGCCGACAGGTCGGATAACGAGATGTCTGATCTGGACCCCGGGCATTTCATCGACCGGGCCCGGGCGCTCATCAGAGAACACGCAATGGTAGCAGAAAGTGAGAAGCACAAGAGAGACGGGCAGAGGGGCAAGGAGCAGAGGCCAGCGTCCATGCACACGGAAGGAAAGCAGCTGGCCGAGACTCTGAAACAGGAACTGAACACCGCCATGTCGCAGGTGGTGGACACGGTGGTCAAGGTGTTTTCAAAACCGCCACGCCCAGTCCCTCAGGTCTTCCCACCTCTTCAGGTGCCTCCGACCCGCTTTGCGGTCAATGGGGAGAACCCCACCTTCCACCCCGCCAATCCGCGGCTGCAGTGCTTCGGTGATGTCATCCTTCCCAACCCCCTCGACACCTTTGGCAGCATACAGGTCCCCAGTTCCAATGACCAGACAGAAGCGCTGCCCCTGGTGGTTCGGAAGAGTTCCTCCGAGCAGTCTGCCTCTGCCCCGGCCTCCGCCAGCCACCACCACCCTGCCCTGCACCCCTCGCCATTGTCGGCGACGGTGGGCTTTGGCTCGGCCTCCTTCCGCCACCCCTTTCCCCTTCCTCTCATGGGATACCCCTTTCAGAACCCTTTAGGTGCCCCTTCGGTGTCCTATCCGGGCAAGGACAGGGCCTCTCCAGAATCCTTGGACTTGTCCAGAGAGACCAGCAGCCTGCGGACCAAGATGTCATCAAACCACATGAGCCATCGCTCTTGTTCACCAACACACACGGGCAGCACCAACGAGGGCCTGTCGTTGTCCCTAATAAAGTCCGAGTGTGGGGACCTCCAAGACATGGCAGAGATATCGCCTTATTCAGGAAGTACAATATCCTTTTGAACAAGTGTCTGTGTATGTCTGCGGTGCGATGTCACTGAGGTGTGCCACTCTCACCAACTTGAGAGCTGGAGGAGGGAAAAGGTAGCAGGAGAGCAAAGCAAAGTGTCTAAAGTCTATTGATTATATAGTGCCTTCTATCTATCTATCTATCTATCTATCTATCTATCTATCTATCTATCTATCTATCTATCTATCTATCTATCTATCTATCTATCTAATCCTGCCAACTACGCTATCACATCTGTCTGAGTCTCTTATACAGTTCCTTTACATATAAGGCATTTATATATATAATGAAATATACAACTGGCATTATTGGGATTTAATAAAATATTTGTCCTTTACAAAAATGTAATAAAATACTAAACAGTTTTATGATAAGGAAGATAACTTAATTAGTGGCAATTTCTATGAATCTCTCTGGCTATCTGCCTATTTGTCTTAAATAGCGCCTTTCATACCTGGTTATTTTCCTCTCTTATAGTTCCTGTATGTGCTGTATAGTCCTATTAATAGCTATATAATCTAATTCATAACTGGTATTGTTAGAAAAGGGATTTAATAGCAATGCTGTCCCTTATAATAAAGTAGATTCATTATGATTATAAGGAGCAGAATGTCATCAGCACCAGTTTCTGTTTATCTATCGGGCTGTGTATTTATCTTATATAGTGCATCTATCTATCTATCTATCTATCTATCTATCTATCTATCTATCTATCTATCTATCTATCTATCTATCTATCTATCTATCTATCTATCTATCTATCTATCTATCTATCTATCTATCTATCTATCGAATCCTGCCTACTATGCTATCTATCTATCTATCTATCTATCTATCTATCTATCTATCTATCTATCTATCTATCTATCTATCTATCTATCTAATCCTGCCAACTACGCTATCTATCTATCTATCTATCTATCTATCTATCTATCTATCTATCTATCTATCTATCTATCTATCTATCTATCTATCTATCTATCTATCTATCGAATCCTGCCTACTATGCTATCTATCTATCTATCTATCTATCTATCTATCTATCTATCTATCTATCTATCTATCTATCTATCTATCTATCTATCTATCTATCTATCTATCTATCTATCTATCTAATCCTGCCAACTACGCTATCTATCTATCTATCTATCTATCTATCTATCTATCTATCTATCTATCTATCTATCTATCTATCTATCTATCTATCTAATCCTGCCAACTACGCTAAATATCTATCTATATATCTTAAAGAGTTCCTTTATACTGTCTAGTCTAGTCTATTTAATGTCTATATAATGAGATTTATAGTACTAGTACTGTTGGAAAAGAGATCTGATAATATTTTTTCCTTTACAATACTTTATCTATTATCTGTCTTACAGAGTTCTTTTATATATTGTGCATTTGTTCTCTATCTAGTGACATTTAACTAATATTGTCCGAAAACAGATTTAGTAACATTTTGTCCCTTATACTTCCTTGAATTTAGCATTTTATTACACAGAGCAGAATATAATTAGCACTAATTTCTATGTCTCTATTTTTTTTATATATCCATTTCCATATCTATCAATCTACCTTACACAGGACCGTTCATATCTCCCTGCCCACCTTATATAGCACCTTTGACATCTAACCTTCTGTCTGAGTTCCATTATATAGTCCGTTAGTTGCCTGTGTGATTATAACTAGTGTTGTTAGAAACAGGGTGTCTAACAGTTTGTGTTGCTTACAATAATTTATGTATACAATTTTATTATAAGGAGCAGAATGTAATCAGAGCTACTTTATATCTCTACTTATCTTCAGTAGCATCATTCATATCTGCCCACCTAGCTTATATGGCCTCTTTCATGCCTATCTGCCTGTCTTATAGATTTCCTTGATATATAGTGCCTTTCATATCTATGAAGTGAGATGTGTAACTGGGGTTATACGTGGTATTGGAAACAGAGGCATTGTATACAACTTCTGTTTCTTACAACAAAATTGTATGGGAAGGAAAGGCAAGTAATCGGCAGTCTTTCTTTCTTTCTTTCTTTCTTTCTTTCTTTCTTTCTTTCTTTCTTTCTTTCTTTCTTTCTTTCTTTCTTTGCCGTTTCACTTGATCGGTTGTAACGCTCGTTTTGTGCCGCGCTCGGATTCCGAGGAGTTTGCTGTCCCCGAGAGCGAGCGGCACGGAGAGATCCTTCGATTTCAATTAATCGCCAGTAATTGGCTTATCCATTAACCTCCGGGTTCTCCCAGTAGTCTTGTGTTACAACTTGTTCGGTCGTCTAAAGCCTTTCAGACGTTCGTTATTAGGTTTGATGATGGCGGACGAACACGCCGCTGATCCCATTATTGCCGTTAATGCCGCGCGCTGCTCCCCACCCTCTAAGCCTCTCTCGCCGTCCCCACTACGCCTGATTAACCTCCGTTCAGTCGGACCTAAAGAAGTGTTTTGTGTTTTAAACACACAAAGCAAATGCTTTTTGAAAGGCAGAAAAGTGCAAACGAAGAGAAATCTCATCTACGCTGGGACTTGAAGGGCAAAGTCTGTCTTTTCTCCCCCTCCCATCTGTCTGAGTGAAACACTTTTTTGTTTACAAAAGGATTTTTTTCTTATAATCTCTGCAGTCCCAAATAGGCCATCTTTAGTGAAGGCGCCTTCAAACAGAAGACATGGTGTCTCTGGAGCTTCTTTTTTTTTGCACTAATCATCTATTGCTCCGCAATGACATTTTTTTTTAAATCCTTGAAGTTTTTAGCCCGCTGAGATGGATAAAGATGCTCTTCCTTGCCCGGCCGAGGAGCTCGAGACCCCTCTCAGGTTCTTCTTGTCGTTCTCATCGCCCTTTAGATGTTGACATCGTCCCCGTTACGCCGAGCGCCGTTCGCCGTTGCTGAGCAGCCAGCGGGGCTGCGCGTGCACGTGCATATGCGCGTGCGCGGGTCCCACTCCCTCCCGCAGGTAGTCGATGCTGACAGGTGTTCCCAGGTAGCTCCGTTTACTTTCACATCGTTCAAAAGGCTCGAGATGTGTTGCTACACTTTTGGTAGAACATTCAGTGGCTGCTCTTCTCCATTAAAACTTGAAGCGGAGTCGTGAAGTTCGCCTCTTTTAATTCAGCACTGGAAGGGTTAAGGGCTTTTCTTTTGTTTCTTTCTTTTTTTGAAGACGTCAAGAAAGTAACACCTGCACTGCGAGGGGCGCCTTTCATCCCGGCGGGCGTTCGGGATATTTGCAAATGGATCTGTTTATAATCAAATATTAAGTTTTATTCAAATCGTCCAAGAAACAGACAGCCAATTGTTGTTGGCCGTGAGCGTCGTGATCTTCCTTGTCACACGGCCTCTTTGCATCTCAAGAAAAATAGCCTTGTTCAGGCCCGGCGACATTTGCATAAGGCAAACCGAAGCGCACAGCCAGGCGGCCGTGCCGGCCTAAGACATCTGCGCAGGTGAACGCGCTTTGCATGCCGCGCAGATGACGTACGAGGACGCGGGGCCACCGTGGAGGACACAGGGGGCGAGCTGGCCGGCAGTGACGTGTCCACAGCCAGCTTACATCTGACACCCCCCGACCTTGTGTTTACGTCTAAGGGGACACGGGGAACAACACACGGTCCGTCTAATTCAGGGAGATGGGGGCCATTCGAGCAGCATCCAGTGTGAGGCAGGAGCCGACCCCGGCAGGGCGGCCACCTCTTTCATTAGTAATCTAGTGTCAAATCCTCGTAATGTAATTCATGGGGCTGGAGCCTGTTCCAGCAGCACTTGGCTCAAGGCAGGAACCACGCCTGGGTGGGACACCGGCCCACCGCAGGGCCCCTACATGGAACATTTCTGTGTGTGTTACTCTACCTGCACTGCAGGGTGGCTTAATGGCTAACGTATGGAAGTGCACAGCACCGTACTGTCTGCCCAAGCCCAGGCACTGCTCTTCGTGTGACCCTGAGGTAGTCACGTCACCTGCTTAAACAGAGAATCATTTTACAGTCCTGGCACTGTATTGTTTCTTGTTATTTGGCAGACACCTTTATCCAAAATAGTTGAGGTGTATTTGGCTTTGATTGTTCTTTTATTTATTTTTTTTCTTTTGGAGCACAGGCAGGTGAAGTGACTTGCTCAGTGTCACACAGTGTCACAGAGCCACAGTGTTTGAAGTCCAAGGTCTTCACCACTATGCTACACTACACATGGTAGGTAGGTAGGTAGGTAGTGCAATATAACTTCTTACAAAGAGAAGGGGGTGGTATTGGCTAGGAAAGGCACTATAAAACATTAGTCTTCACAATCTGTTCTCTGCATTACACAGAAGGTCATTACATCATCAATCAGAGCAGAAATATTGAAATAAGTGCATTACTCTGATAAAATAAATAGGATATATATATATATATAAATTGCTTTTAAAGGTGCTATATAAAGTCACAACTTTCAATGTCCACCACTTTCTCACTGCGTGATCTGAAATTCGTCACTTCATTTCCCCCGAGTTCCTATAGCAGATATTTTAAAAATAATGACAGTACACTCTTACAAAGTGAATAAGAAGGCGCTATATAAAGTCACAGCTGTCAATGTCTTACTCACCTCCTCACTGTATGATTCCAAATTCATGACTTCGTCTGCCAGAGCGCACACAGCAAACATATCAGAATCAGAACATTACTCCTCCATAGTCAATAGGATGATGTTTACTATAAAAGGCACTATATAACTTCAATCTGCAGGCTCCACAGTTAGTTACTTGATCTACCAGAGCTCATATAGCAGAAATATCAAATAATCACGTGATTCCTACAAAGTGAATGGGACGTTGTTAACCATTAAAGGCAGACTCTCTCTCTCTCTCTCTCTCTCTATATATATATATTTATATATGTAATTGTATTTATATAATACTGTATAGCTTATATATATATATATATATATTTATATATATGTATGAATGTGTGTGTGTGCGTATAGATATATGTATAGACAGACAGATAGATAGATAGATACTTTATTAATCCCAAGGGGTTAGGGTTAGGTATATATATGTGTATATAAAAATCTCAGCTTTCAATGTCCACCACCTACGCGTTGTGTGATCTAACGCTGGTCACTTCCTCTGCTAGATTTCACACACCACAAGCCCAAAAAGCATTTTGCAGTGATTATTAAATAAAAAGGGTGATCTTTGCTATGAAAGGCACTATATAACTTGAATCTCCACCCTCTGCTCACTGCATGAAAGAGAGTTAATTGCTTCTTCTCTTAAAGAACATATCGTAACAATGTGAGATTATTTATGCTGTTGCTGTGTGAAAGGCGCCATACAAGATAATGATTTGGTTTCTTCAGGCGCCTTCATTGAGTCGCCATGTAACCATAAGCAGGCCTCGAAAGGCTGCTGATGTAGCAGTTATACTGTAGAATGGTGTTCACTGTGAAAGGCGCTATATAAGACATCATTTAATTTGAACAGTTACCGCTCTAGGTGGCCTTCAGCAGGCCTCCAAACTGATATACACTTGAAGAATGAAAGCACCCTGGTTTGCTGGGCTGCATGATGAAAGGCACAATATAAGAAAACAATTCAGTTTGTTGAGTCAGCTTGTCTTGGTCACTGTGTGGCATTAAACAGGTCACCAAACCGTCAGTGCTGCTATAGCACAAAACTGGAAGGAATTACACTGTAAAGCCCCTTGGAATGGTGTTCACTATGAAAGGCACTACATAAGGTAGTAATGTTACTTGTTCAGCTACCACATAGCCTTAGCAAGCGACTATAAGCATGTCCGTTAACAGTACAGGTGTTCCCATATTGGTTCTTAAACACCTTGTCGTGGCGCTATATAAAAATCACTTTGCACTGTCACCCCTCATGCTGTGGGCCTCTTAAGCCGTCAGTTCTCCCGATACCCGAATACCCAGTTAATGCCTCTTAACGGCGGGCTGAACGGCGCTATATGAGATCAGTTTTGCTTGCACACTTTATACAACTGGCTTCTTAATCTTCATTCTCGTCCGCCCCCCAAACTTCACTTTTTCTCTGTCTGACGCAGACTAGTAAGCCAAATCCCGGGCTGCAGGAGACGATCCGGGGGTCTCGCTGGACTCCTGGATGGGTGGGCTCGTCCGGTTCAAGGCGGCAGCGGTCCTCGGTAGGCCTCGTAAACACAGAGCGGCGACAGGCGCGCAGCTTGTTTGAACACCGATTTGGGTTCAACGGCAGTGCCCTCCGCCGCTCATCTTTTCTGCTCCCGAGCAGATGTCTTTCATGAATTTATGGATTCATCTTTGTCTTTTTTTTTTTTTTTTACACCTGGCAGCTGGTTCAAATTTCACCAGTTATTGTCTGCTTTGCATGGCGCACTCAACTGAATGTCATCCGACTGGAAACACGCCGGGCCAAGCGGGCGGCGTCACGTGACGCGTACTGTTTACCGACGCTTATTCACCCCCCCCCCCCCCGACCCCCCATGTCTGCCTGTTAACTCCTTCATATTTATTTGGGTTCGTTTTCTTTGCCGGCCTTGAGGAGGGGCTCGGCTTACCTTCGGCTCAGCGGATGTTTACTGAATCTGCTCCGGCGTGAGTCACCGGGCGGCGCGCGCGGAAGTCTCCTGGAAACGGACGGCGCTTTCTGGGAAGAAGAGCTTCACTTTAGCATTGACACCTCCGGGGGCCGGCAGGAATATTCGGGCACCGGGGCTCTCCAGGCAGGGGTGTGTGCGGACACCTCGCTCTCTCTGACCCTTTCTACACCCAAGCCAGCTCAGCGACCGACCCCCACATCACGCTCCATAGATGGTACCCCCGAATGGCTGTGGGGCCCCAAGGCAGTCACTTCGCTGGGTTGTGGCAAACAAACGAAAGAGCGAAGTGTCTACGGAGAGAGGCCTACAGGTTTAGGACTCGCAAAGCCCTGCAGATATCACACGCTGGACTTTAGGGTCTTAGAAAGAAGGAAGGGAGAAATCGATCTTAAGGGTCCGGGAAACTTAGTGGAGTCACAGAGTGAGTGTGTAGACCATACGGTTTGCAAAATGGCGTCAACAACTCCAAGTGCCCCTAAAATTAAATGAATTGGGTTTGGTCGATGGGTGGGTGGGTGGATGACCAGAGCAGCCTTTAAGGTGGGACACTGGGAGACGCTCATAGCTTAGTGAAACACTCGAGTGGGTTTTTCTCTGTTTGTATTAAACTCGTGCCTTCCACTCCCCTCTGTATTTGGACATTCATTCTAGCAAAGCCCCCAGAAAGCACGAGGGTACCTCACAGCTTCTGAGACCCCTGTTCAATTCTAGACCTGATTGCTCTCTATGGGGGCTTTACCTGTTTAACCCCTGCCAGGGTGGGTTTCCGCTCTCATCCCAAACATGCGAGGGAGCGTGAGTGCACGTGGCTAGACTTTGCTGGGCTAGACTCAGAAGATGGATGGACAGGTGATGTCGTGTTTTTCTGTGAGCGGAATGATGGGCAGTGATTCACGTCCAGCAGGCAAAGCAAGTGGTGTCAGCAGTGGGATCATTACTGAAGGAGTTATGGACGTTTATAGAGCTCTTTTTGAACCACTTAAAGAGCTTAACATAGACTTTGGGGACCCCCTTGAGCTACCACCGATGTGCAGCATACACCTAGAGGCGGCCATTTTGTCCCGGGACACTTAACCACACATTAGGAGAGAGAGAGAGAGACCATTAGAGGTACTGGCAAATGAAGGTACAGTAGGTCGGGGCACACCAGTGTTCGACACGAGAGCCCACTACCCATACAATTTACTGGATATATGGTGGGCTGTCAGAGCAAAGGGGGGGGGGGGGGGCTTTAATGCAAGGATATTTAATACATCTGTTCATCAAACTCCATGAGGAGTGGGTCTGAGTGTGTACAGAGTGTATATTTACAGATACAGCACGTGATGGATGGGGGGACGGGGCTCTTAAAGATCACGGACTGGATGCTCAGAAGCCCCCCAAGCGATGCCACTGCATTCGGTCCATTCACTAAGTTATTAACTAATTCATTACAAATGCCTGACAAGTGATTGTATTTTGCTGTTCAGTCCCCCATAGTTTGAAGATTCTGTCACCCACGCCAAACTGTTATTGACCACTCTGTGTGCCAGTTTTGCATTTGTCTTTTTAGTAACTTCCATTCTCTGTGGTCTCGCTCCTCTGAGGAAAGTCAAAACTAGAATGGTCCACGTCCTCCTCCGTCTTTCCACACTCTGGTGCCCTTTGTTTCTTTCTGCAGCAGCACCACCACCGTGTGCTGGACCTCCACCGAGATAAGCCAGGGTGGTTTTGCACTGCAGTGTGCCCTCTAGTGGAGGGCAGGGGTACTTCTCAGATGTTTCGTCTCCATCCTTCCATCTGTCCATCCACTTACCTTCCAAACCTGCTTATTCCGAACAGCCCGTCCTAGCAAGCATTGGATGCAGGGCAGGAACAATCCCTGTAGAGGGCGCCAGTCCATGGCAGGCCACACGCACACACACACACACACACACACACACACGTCCAATTTAGTGTCACTAATCCACCTAACCTTTGTGTATTTGGACAGTGGGAAGAAACTGGAGCACCCGGAGGAATCCCACACAATGACAGGGAGAACATTAAAAAACTCAACTCAGGGAACACCCGGGACTCGAGGCGGCAGTGCTGCCCGTCTCATCTCCAAAACCTTCTCAAGGGTGTTGGGGACCTTGGTGCCTATCCCAGCTAAAGTAGGTGCCAGTTCATTGCAGAACCCCCTCTTGCACACACACACACACACACACACTGGGGCAGTTCGAGTCACCAGCTTATTGAGGATGTGGGAGGAAAATCCCCAAGCAAACCCCACACCATCGACAGCCTGGCTTTGGATTCACCCCCATGTTTTATCTTGGCACACAAGAGCCCACTCAATGCCTAATTTTACTAAAAATTCAATTCCTATATCTATGGCACTCCATGTATGTCCATTCCCGTGGCCCCCATCTGGGTTATTGTGTGGGTTTAAGCACATAGAAATGATATTTATTATATAGCGCCCCAACAATGGGAACTGGGATATCAAAGTGTGTTGGTGCAGATGACCTGTAAATGTTAGCCATCCCTTCATTTACCTGAACTCGTTTTCCTCTGAGGAAGTCAAAGCCCACCTGAGCAGCACTGGGCCCAAAACTGTAGGGGGCGCCAGTCCCCTCTCCATAAGACGCGTCTCTCTCTCTCTCTATCCATTTACAGAAGCTGCTTTTCTGTTTGGAGGTTGAACCCTGGGCCAGTAGCGTCCGGTGTCAGGTAGGAGCCAAGTTCAGGAAGGGGGGGCACTCAGTCCACTTCACAGGGCTGGAGCCTCTTCTAGCAGCATCAGGTGTAAGGCAGCAGACCACCCTGGAAGGCAAGTCACTCGGGCACAGATTTCTATTCACTAATTGGCCGTCCATTTTCAGACCCTGGGGGTGCAGCCTGTGAGAACAGCACTCGGGGCAAAGCAGGAACCAACCCCGGACAGGACGCCAGTCCCACACAGGGCCCCCAGATGGACCATTTCTATGAAGGCTATTCTGCCTGCTCTTCAGTGTGGCTTAATGGCCGAGGCTCTGACTCTACGATCCTCAGCAGTGCGTTGTGTGACCCTGAGGCAGTCGCTTCACCTCGCATTAAAGAAAAAGCAGAATCATTTCACTGTGCCTGTAAATACTGATTTATTATCCGTCTGTTATTATCAAACCCATTCCATCCGAACTCTGGATGGGAGGCCACTCGAATACAGATTTAAATATTATTTTAATTCCATCCATTTTCCAACCCGCTGAATCTGAACACTGGGTCATGGGGGTCTGCTGGAGCCAATCCCAGCCAACACGGGGCGCAAGGCAGGAACCAATCTCGGGCAGGGCGCACACACACACACACATACTTGGGACAATTTAGGATCACCAATCCACCTAACCTGCATGTCTTTGGACGGTGGGAGGAAACCCACGCAGACACGGGGAGGACCCGGGAAGTGAAGCACATGGGTCTCCTAACTGCGAGGCAGCAGTGCTACCCACTGTGCCACTGTGCCGCCCTTTATCCATTCATTCTTAATCTTTTATCAAATAGCTGTAATTCATATTCCATATTCTAGAAGTATTAAATGCAAGGCAGGGACCAAATGGAGGCGAGTTATTAGTTAATTCTTATCTATTAGCAAACAAATGGAGTCCAGTTCAGGGTTTAGGGGCTGAGGCCTCTTCCAGCAGCATGAAGTGTAAGGCAGGACCCAACCCTGGATGGGACGCCAGTTTATTGCTAACAGAAATCTTCTATTTAATCCGGTCGATTGCTCAAAGGTGCCAGGGGTGACTGTGGGTTCGGCGGGTGGCAGTTTGAAGGGAGGAGGCTCTGCAGTTGGTGTTGCCTTGCGCGGCCATTACACAGAGCAGATCGCGGGTCATCCGTGGGCACATTAACTGTGGAGTTCCCCGGTGAGCCCTTTACAGACTGCCGCGGGTTCTGCAGCTTGCAGTTGTCGTTCGCTCGCTGTTTCTTTTCCGTTATCCTGACATTTCCAGACATGTTAGACGTCTGCACACGTTCGCCTTTATGGTCTCCATGGGCTCGATGTCCTAAAAATGCCGCTGAGGACGGACGCCAGCTGTAAGGAAATCTGCGAATGAAGTGAATGGCGCCAGGCACTCCGCTCCGCTCCACGGACCCACCGCTTCTGCTCACATCCACACTTGTCGCTCGCCGGCTCGGTGGCGTCCGGCATTTGAGAATGAAGCTGTCGGCTCGTCCGTGTCGGCCCCAGGGCAGCTTGCAGGTCGGACTTTCCCTCCTTCGTTCGGCGCTGCCTTTGACAGATGGCACTGGAGAGCCTAATGCTCTTTTAGTCTTCTCTATCAGTCTAATGGAGGTCACCGAGGGTCCTTTCAGCGCGCCTCTCTTGGCACAGGAGGCACGTCAATCTCGACTTATCATCTCTGCAATCAGCAGGCTTCGGGAGCACAAAGAGCCGCCATGCCACAAGTTGGCAATCACGCACGTGTCGGCCCATTTAAAGGGGCGATTGGTGTTATTTTGGCCCTTTTATGAAATTGTGGTTCTTTATCTGTGGTCGGGCGTGATGTCGAAAGTTTGTGAGGCAGGGGGCTTTGCTTGCGTAGAAGGTGGGCAGAGCAGACAGTCAATGAAACAAAAAAGTCACGAGTATGATGGATGAGACGAGCGATGAGGATGAAGAAGGTCCGTCTGTCCACCTCCCGTTCAATTTCAGAACCACTGAGACGGGCGGTGTGGCCCAGCGGCTGAGGTGTTACGACATAAGGACTCCAGTTCAATCTTTATAAGGGGTACCGCTTATTGGGTCCTTATTGTCACGTGTGCAGAGTCCAGTCAAATTCTGACTAACAAGCACACATTAACACATCGCCACGATTAGTGATACGTACACAGCAAAGGTGCAATAGAATTGAGAGATACACATAAAAGGCGCTATATAATAGATTAATTATGTCGCTGTTATCACATACGCCGAGTCCAGTCAAATTCTGATGTGCACGTGCCAATCAACATGTGGCACGTCTCAATGATTGGTAATAGATACCCATGAAGTGTGATATATACTAGATAAATGTGAAAGGTGCTATATAATTGGCTTATATATGTGTCACGTGTGCAAAGTCCAGTGAAAATCTGACTGGCATGTGCTAATCAATGTGCAGCCTGTCTCCATGATTAGTGATAAATATGTGTGAAAGGCGCTATATAATAGACAGATTGATGGGAAAGGCACTATATAATAGACAGATTGATGGGAAAGGCGCTATATAATAGACAGATGTGAAAGGCACTATATAACAGACAGATTGATGGGAAAGGCGCTATATAATAGACAGATTGATGGGAAAGGCACTATATAATAGACAGATTGATGGGAAAGGCGCTATATAATAGGTTAACTCAGTCCTTATTGTCCCAGTCATGTTCTTCCTTGCATGTGCTAATCAACATGCAGCCCATCGCCCCACTCCAGCGCCATCATTGGTAGAACTTCCTGACCAGGACAACTTGTCTTCCTCAGAACGTATTTGTCATGAGCAGACCTCCAGGATTGGCCTGTTGTGGCCTGTAGAGGGCGTCCCAAAGCCCCAAAGCCCAGACATAACTGCACAGACCCAAGTCCCGGGATCAAGTACGTGCTTTTATTTAATAACGTCCCATCAGACAGGCTTACACGATCCTCTTCTTTCCTTTCCTTTCTCCTCCATTCCTCACAGGGGTGAATTTTGATGTCCTCCTCTCCAGACTCCAACTTGCCCAGATCAGGTGGAGATGCCTCTTTTATGTCGGTATGCCTGGTGTCGTAATGCTGGACCCAGGAAGCACTTCAGGGTTTGGGTGAAGCTCCTTAAATTGGAGAAGTCCTCTCCTGGTGGCACCCAAGGAACCCAGCAGGGCTGCCCATCAGGACTACAACTCCCAGGATGCCCTGCGGGTGTGGAGTCCCAGCAGAGGGGTGCTGCCACATGGCATATTGGGGGAGCAGACAGCTCTGCAAGGCGGTCGCCCTCTGCCCATCCGTTATGTTCACTCTATAAAATTTATGATTCTTTAGGAAGTCCCTTCATTTAATAACGAACAAGTACATGGTGATGTAGTTAAAATATGGGCACTTCTCTAATGTAGCCTGTGAAGCACCTTGGCATGGCGTTCACCAAGCTCTTTACAGTAAAATGTGCTTCTTAGGGAAGTCTCCTCTCCAGAGGGAACATGGCAGTAACAGTCGTAATGTCCCTTGAAGAAAGGCGCTATATAAAACCACAAAATTCGGTCTCCAGAACTGAGCCACTTCACCTTCCAATGTGTGCACCATAGTGGTGCCTTACTGTAGCGCTTTATACAAAAAGGCACTATATACAGTAATATCTATGAAGACTTACTCTGAGAGCCCAAGTGTGTCACTTCACCTGCCAGTAACATGGTAAACACAGCACCATGGCTCTGCTCCATGCTGGTGGTGACTCTGTGGACAGGTGCTACACACAGTAAAGTGACAACAGTGAGAAGTCACCACTGTGACCCTGGGTCAGTGACCTCATGCCTAGCGCCTCCTCTATGCAGGGCTTTGAGATGGTGTTCACTGTGAAAGGCACTATATAAACCACCACAGCTTTAGTGTCCACTTGTGACAACCAATGTGACCCCAAGCAGAGTCACTGATAAGCTGGTCACTGTCCTAAAGATGGACATCCATCCACCTTCACAACCTGCTTACACAAGCCAGGGGGACGAGGGAGCCCTTCTCAGCAAGCATCGGGCGCAAGGCAGGAACAATCCCTGGATGGGGTGCCAGTCCTTCTCAGGTTGAACATACGATCAATGCCAATTTAGCACCACCGATCCACCTAACGTGCTTATCTTTGGACTCTGGGAGGAAACACAAGCAGACATGGGGAGAACATGCAAACTCCACACAAGGAGAGCCCTGGGATGTGAACCCCAGTCATCTTGTTGGGTGGCAGTAGCACCACCAGGCCACCATAAAGATATTGCTGTTGTTTTCTATTGATGTATTTGTGGCGACACAGTGGCACAGTGGTAGTGCTGCCACCTGGCGGTAAGGAGACCTGAGTTCACATACCTGGTCCACCCCGTGTGGAGTTTGCATGTTCTCCCCGTGTCTGCGTGGGTTTCCTTCCACAGGTGCATTGGCCTGTGTGTGTGTGTGTCTGTGTGTTTGCCCTGTGATGGTCCGCCACCCTTTCTAGGGGTTTGTTCCTGCCTTGTGCCCTTTGCTAGGTGGCATAGGCTCCAGCACCCCCTACAGTTAGAAAAAGACCGATAATCTAACTGCCTGCCCAATTAGAGTTCTTGTCCTGCGCTTATTCTGCACTGTGGTGCTCCTGTTATTTTGTGCCATTGTATGCTGCAATACGGGATATGTGACAATAATGCCACTTGACCTCACTTGAGATGGACATTTACTTAAAGATATGCTTTTATGCTGGACTGCAGACAGTAACCAGGCAGACAAATTAATGAGGGTGCTTGGAGATATGAATCCGCAACGCTAAGCACTGTGCCACCGAGTGATAAACGAGCACATTTCTATTATGGTAGCGTAAAGCTGGAATTGAGAAATCACATCTTAGATGGACTCATTCAGAGAGAAAGCTGCCTTTTGTAACGTACAGAAATCCCCCCGCCCCCACTCCGCCACCAAAATTAATTGACCTTGTGGGGCCACACTGATTTTCTCCACATGCATCTTCATTTCTGATAAATTATAAAGACGTTAATTTGCCGCAGAAATGGCAGGGCCAGCGTGCGGCGCAGATGTGGCCAAAGCCGCCGTAACTCGCGGCGCGCTGCGGACTGCCAAGAAGCGGCAGGATAATTGGAGCGGCTGGATTGCTTCGGTTAGCCTCACTTTCTCCTGGGACGCGCTTCAATAGATTCTGTTTACAAATCTGGAGGGTAATGATGTTTCCAGATAAATAGGGCCTTTTATTAGGGTAAGTAGGCAGTTATTGATCTGCTATCCCACAATTATTGATTAGCCTGCCCCAAAAGGCCGTTTCATTGTCAGCTGAGTAACCTTCCATATATCTTGGCTTGACGTACACACTAAGAAGAGGGAAAAAAAAGAGACTCACAAAGTCGACTTGTCTTTTCTTTTCGTACTGGCGCAGCTTTTCCGAACTCCCTTTCTCTGCATGTGCGTGTCCTCAATGGCTGGATGTGTGTGCGTCAGTGTGAAGTGAAGTGCGCGCTCTTCTTATTATAAGAATTTATTATAGGGAGCGCTTTGAATGTGCGCGCTGCTGACGGTTCGCCCCATTCTTCTTTTATTTCCCTTGACTAACTTTTTTCACATTCAGGAAGGACTTTCGCCTAATCACTTGAAAAAGGCAAAGCTGATGTTTTTTTACACGAGGTATCCCAGCTCCAATATGCTGAAGATGTTCTTTTCGGATGTCAAGGTAAGCGTTAAAGTTCTTTTTGTTTTTTCTTCCTCTTGCTCGATTTGGGTGATTTGACTGCAGTGCGCTTCGCAGCTCCCTGCGCTCCCTTTATATATATATATATATATATATATATATATATATATATTGGCATATGGAAACTCTGCTCAATAAAGTTTTCCTTGAAGCCTACATACTTTCCTTATGGAATTACCCGGACATTGCCAGCATTAAAACACCCGCGCACACGCACACACACACACACACAATGGTGGCGATTGTCTTTTATTTACAACTTAATTTGTTGTCGATGCAGCGTACACTGAGCATAAGGAGCGTAAATAAAGTGACATATTCAGGCCACATTATTCAAATGAGGACGTGAAGGCTGTCCACTAACAGCTGCACCCTCCCTCCGTCTACAGAGCTCCCTGACTTGCGCGCCCCCGACATGTGCGAGCGGCGCGCTTTCGTCGGAATGCCGGGCCGCCCGATTTGGAGTGCGAGTTTGCTTACTATAATACAGTTGTGTTCGTTCATTCATTCGTTCATTCTGCAGTTTCTGGATCACCAATCAGTGTCATATGTATTAGAACGGAGTATCATGTATAAGGCAAGTGGTTAAGTCCCTTGGACTTCAGATCCTTAGCAAGTCACTTCACGTACCTCTGCCCCAAGTGCAAAAACAAAAGGCACGGGACCGATTAACTCCCATTTACTTTTCAAGCTGACGCCTTTATTTAAAGAAACTTACATCACTTCAGAGACAATTGGTTACATTTCTGTATTTGTTGTTGCTTTTCCAATTGAATACCAGGCAGGTGGAGCGACCTGCTCGTGGTCACACAGTGGTGTCAGGAGTGGGATATGAACTCGCCACGTCAGATTTAAAGTTAAACTGTGTGACCCCGAGCAAGTCACTGGAAAAATAAAACAAGTGGGGCCAACTGTATCTTAAATGTTGTAATAATAACGAGCATAAGAAACAGATTATCTGATAAAACACAGAAATGGACCAATGACATTCAGCAGTCGCACCAATAATTGTAAGGGGCTGCCAGGACGGTCCCAACAGGTATCACCCAAAATTGTGGTAGGCAGACAGACAGGGCCTGGCAAGGGTGAATGGCACCTGAACCACCAAGGGCACTGGAGAAGGACACTGAGGGTGAGAAGCCTGCGAGATTCCCCAAGGACACTTGAGCACAGCCGGTGGATCCAACAGAAGGACGACAGAAGGCAGGCTGCCCGGCTCTTCAACAGAAAGGATGATGCCATGGGGGGGATGGTGGGACGCAGACTGGCAGGCGGCAGGGGACGGTTTTCAGGCTTTATATGGGGACACCACTAGAGGGTGCTCTCACCTGTTAGCTCTGTGACTGCTTCCACGACCCCAGGGGTGACTCCATGGCTTGGCCTAGAAGAAGCCACACAATGGCGTTTAAGTTCCGTCTTGTGCCAGGGACCTGTAAACATCATGAGGTGGGCTGCACAGAGGCTCACTGAGGGGAAAGAAGGAAGTCCAGGCGTGCCAAGAGAACGTAAGGAGCGCTTAACGGCTAAGAGAAAGTAAAAATAGAAGGACTGCAAGGTTTTCATTCCTTGAGGCGGCAGCTCCCTCACCATCAAAGGCTGGTTCTACTCTGAACGCCATCTTCCTGCTTCACGCTCCTGTAAATACTGCAGTTGCCGGGGTGGATGTCCTTTATCAGGAAGTGACATCAGAGCTCCTCTTCTGAGAGGTTCTCCTCCATTGCAGACCTCGTAGTCGCAGACACTTGTGAATAATGGAGGAGGCTGACTGAAACTAGGAGAAGCGAGGAGTGACAGTGAGGCGCTGCCATCAGCGTGAAGGAGCCACCCGTAGCTCTTCCTCACACCCTTCTGCCAAGTGATTCATTGGCTACAAATACTCCATGCTAGTTGGTCAAAGTGCAGGAGGTGCAGCTTAGTTCATAACGGCCAGACGGAGTAAATGACCAAGTGATGTGTTGGGGAGCAGGACTGTAGGGGACTTCAGATTGCGACTCAACGTTATTTTACAAAAGGGTGCCAGTCTATCACAGGGCCCTCACACACGTTAACTCAACTGCACATCTCTTGAATGTGTGAGGAAAATCACACAAGCCTGGCAGAACATTCAGATGCCATCCAGAAACACAAACCCGCTGAACCGCGTCATCCGCTCCTGGGTGCAAATCTTCCAACGGTCGGTGCCTGCATGGCATTTGTGTGATCTCTCTGTCTCTTGAGAATCATCAGATGTGTGCTGGTGAGGTGGACTGGTGATTAGAAACTGGTCCCAGTGTGAGTGACAGTGGGGTTGTGTTCATAGGTGGGCACGGCGATGGACGGGTGCCCCATCTTGGTTGGTTCCTGCCTTGAGCCCCATGCTGCCAGAATGGAGCTGATTGAGGTGTTTAAGGTTATGCCCGGCTGGTACTTTAACATGAGTCCTTCAACAAGGACATGGGGGCACAGGTGGGACATTTCACACAAAAGCCAGAGAGATGTTTTTCACACAGACACATGGAATAAATGACCAGTGGTGTGGTGGGTATCTTCAGAACGTGACTTGCTGTCATTTTGGAGATCAGGATGGAGGAGCTCGTCTCGGCACAGCTCTTCTGATGTCTGATAGAGCTGTGGACTTCCAGTGTGTGCATATTTATATACAGGAGATGGGGATGTGCCCACCATTGAGTGTCAACGGCTCAACTTTCAGCTCCCACATTGAACATTCTCTCTGTGTTTGACGGCACTGAGGAAGAAAAGTTGATTTGCACTCAATTTGTAAAGATCTGCAGATGTTGAGTAGGCAGCTAGTGAGTGGCAGCCCCCCACCGCCCAACTGTTCCAGGGTCCTCAGTTCAGCGCTTTCTCCCGACGTCTTCATTTTGTCCAGCTGCTCAGGTTTTCCCAGACTTTGAATGGTTCGGCCAACATGGTAGGAGTGAGCAGGCGTCTGATTTGCCCCATTTATTTCTTTTCATCCACGTCACTTCTGTTCCTCTTTTGGGTCCTCAATGCGGGCTCTAGCCATAGTTGAGTGTCCTCCGCCACTTCTTCTCAGGACCCCACCGCCAGTCTCTTGCTGTCCTGGGTGCCTCCTGTGACATCTTTGGCAAAGCCCTCCATTAACTGGGATGGCGTGGGGAGGTCAAACCCGATGGAGCGGATAAGGCAGGTCCTGGTGTACGAGTGGCCACTGGTGTGGGGGGCTGTGTGGCCTCCAGGAGAGGAAGAACTGCGAGAAGTGGATGAAAATACAAATGTGTTACGAGATGTTCACTCAAGGTAGATGAGGGAGTTGTGTAGTGTGACATCTTCTGATCACACTGATTACTTACTTCACGGTGCCGCAGTGTTAATGGGGCCGCCATCTTATCATTCCTGTTACTGAGTCGCTGCTCCAAGGTGGCCAAGCAACGCCACCCACGTCTTATGTCATCGGTGTGACCTCTCAAATATCAGTGTGTCAATTTGTTTTCGGAATTTGGATTTAAAAATACTCAGACGAACGTAGTTCTAGTGCACATTACTTATCTCAGATCTCTGGTTTCTGAATTTTCAGTTGTCCCTCTGACTTTCATTTCTGATTAGTGATTTGGCTTTGTCTTCTCGGCTCTGACTTGTCCCCTCGTGCTGTTGACTACATCTCGTCTCCTGCTCCTCTTCCATCCTTTGAGCAAAATAAAATGGCATAAATGTTGTTTTATTGCACTTATTGGTTATTCACACAGGCTTATGAAGGAGACCCTTTTTTGTGTAATTAGAATGGGGGGAATAAGGAAAAAGATTTGTTTAGAGTCACCCAGGGAGTCACCAGGACAGTAACACCTTCGAGACTACACTATAGGCAAATATATAGAATAAACATATACAATAAATATATATATATATATATATATATAGTAAATAAAGCAAACTGAAACACATAAAGGGGTAGGGGTCACATAGGACGTCCCATTCAGTGACCAGGATGTCCAGTGAGCTTCTCTGTGGATGCTGGTCCAGCACCGAAGAATGCAGATTTAAATGGGACAGGACCAGAAGGGGTGGGGCTTATTAAGCAGGGTGGAAGTGATGTCAGTGGTCACCTGAGGTCTCCTCTTCCTGTCATTCTAATGGTGAAAATGGAGAAACTGGGGAAAGAATTAGTGGGCCTGCATCAGCCTTACCTCAGCATTGCCCATGAGACACTCCCTGAGCGTGTGTGTTTGACAATATATACACACACAAGCTTGTCTACATATATGTTTATAGAGTAAAAAGAGACAAGGTAAACAGGAGAAGAGACGGGGCACACGGGTGCCACCTTATTTTTGTCCAAGGTTGGTAAAGAAAGATGGCAAAATAACAAGACTTTCAAAAAGATGTCAAAAAGATTTACAGAAGTCCTCTCTTCATGAGTCCCTGGTCGGGTGTGACAGGGTCTGAGGATCAGGTGACCTCATATAGCAAGGCCGAAGGGGCGGAGTGTTGGTCAGCTTGGGTGGAAGTGACATCATAGCTCCTCCTTATTGTGCTTTTTGATTTTAGGGAAAACAGAAATTGGCTTTGTGACAGTGTCACATCTAAATCCTTCCCCTTAAGATAAGGTGACCCAAATCACAAGTGACAGGCCCCAAGCTCTCATGTTTGACAATACGTGTATTATATATACATGTGATTATGGGAAAATGGTAAATGTATGCAATGGATAATGCAGTGGTTCTCAATCTGTGGGGTGGGCCCCCCTAGGGGGGCGCGAAGATGTGAAAAAAAAGAAAACAAGAATCGAAAATATGAAAAATGCATCTTTTGAAACCAAAACAAATTAACTTAAACTACATTCTGATACTAGAAAAATAAACATAGAGTTAGATAAATGTCGATAAAAGTTAAGTAGGTATAATAAAATATGCATCTATGAAATACCATTAATTAAAAAAGAACAAATTGGTATTAGTGGGCTCCTTTCAAAAAAACGTTAGAGGGGCGCGATTAAAACTGTTATGAAAACTCGGGTCGCAAATACTGTGAGGTTGACAAATGCTGGGATAATATATGGGACTAAAATGAATACTTTGAAGCCAGATAAAAGAAATAATAATGATAATAATAATACATTTTATTTATATAGCACCTTACCCATGCTCAAGGTGCTAAAACTGGTGAGCTCTCCAGAAAACAGATGATGCCCAGCGAAAAAAAAAAAAAAAAAAGAACCAGTCCATCCTTGCTGCTTCCCCCTTGCGGCATCCATAGAACACAGAAGGGCTGCTCAACGGGACTACAATTCCCAGTATGCTCTGCAGGTGTGTGCATGGGTGCACCGGTCCAGGATGTGTGTGTGTATACTGTATATGTATATATACTGTATGTGTGTGCACTATATAGATTGATATAGATATAGTGACCTGTAGATGCCACAAATGAGATACAAACACCAGACATAATAGCAACAACACAGTCTCGGGTTCAAAAAAATTGCATCGGGGGGGTCGCTGTACAGTGGCTGACCCTGCACTCTGACATCCAAAACTTCAAGCGAAAAGTCAATTTCCCCTCAGGGATTACCAAAATATATCAAATCAAAGGAGAAAGTGCTTGTTATTTACAAAACAGTACCCTCTCAGGTTCCTTCTCCCAGCACACAACACGAAACAACAGAATTCTTTTCTCACTTGTTCCACGCCTCCCATGCACAGCCTGAGCTTGTCCACCCCATCCCGACTCCAACTCCCAAACCAGCAGTACTTCTGATGCCATAGATTGGCACTGCAGGAGCATTTCCGGGTCTAGCCTAAGCTCAACTAAACAGGGAGGTCTTCTCCAGACAGCAGGCTCTGGTTTCACCCAAGGACCCCAAAAGGGCTGTCCTTCTCAACTGCGAGTTCCATGGAACCCTATGGGTGTTCAAACTGAGACCATGCTAAAGAAACACTGTCACCTGTCATACTGGGGGATGAACTGATCTTTGGCATGCCGTCTCCCCGAGTCCATCCATTATACTTACTCTGTGACTGGGATTACCTCGGACTGGGCTCTACCTCCACCCAGGCTATCCTTCCATTATGGCATTCTCCATCCCAGTCAGGCTGCCTGTCCATCCATTATTACAGTATATATACGTATAAAAGTTTCTGAGCTATGTTTCTATCTGTTATAGAGCGCCTTTCCTAATTATCTACGTGATGATCTGCATGACAGACAGATTGATTGAATTACAAGAAGGCCCCATAGGTAGACAGGAAAGCTGATCTTTAATAGATGTAAAGCAGAATCTCAAGGTGGTGATGGGAGCCGCCTTAATCAGTTTTTACTTTATATATAGCCCCTTGCACCGAGCACGGCTCAGTCTGTATTAACCTTCATCTTCTGGCGGCTTGACACCTCCTTGCATTTTCGATGAGGCACACCTCTTTACTCTTTTTGGAACAAAGCCCAGTGCGTGAAGAGCATTACAATCTGTGGAAGACGCGTAGAGAAAGCACAAAGGAGGCCCCGCTCCGCCGCAGAGGTCTTTCCAGCAGATGGTCAGCGGTTTTCACATTGTAGCTGTGCAGATTTGTTTTTTTTTTTCTTCCAGATATATTCCTTAAAGCAAGATAAGCAGACAGAGCCACGGTGGACTTGTTCAAGTGCACAGGTAGCACAACTCAAACTCCTTACATTTATGGACGTGAACGATTTGTTGTTTATTATTTAGTTCAAAGCAGAATTTCTTTGAATGTGTTTGACTGCCAAGACATGTGATTTTAGCGATGTTCTACATCAGGGATCACTGAGACATTTTTAGTATCTGAAATATTTAAAAAGTGATGGGTGGGAGTCCAGATGAGATATGGGGACAGGTTAGCCCCCAAATGAGCTTGATGGACTGCGTGTTCTCCTCTTAACTTCTTGTACTCTTCTCTAACATGGAGTTCAATCGCTTAGCAGCGTATTCACTTCCATGGGCTGGTGTGCCCTGCAGATTTGATTCCTCTCTTGAGATCTTTGGGAGCCTAAATTGAGTTAAACATCATGGTCTGAATGTTTGCTCATTTGATTCAGCTGCTCCCCTTGCATTTGTCAAACTTCTCATTTTTATGACTTTGAGAAAGCTGACATCGCAGTACAGGAACTGAACCCAGAAGCTGTGAGGCAGCATCACTAATCACTGTGCCACCTTAGCAGCCCTGAAGGTATTCATCCATTCAAAAGTGCCGTTTGTGGAAAAAACCACAATCAGACATTTGCAAGAATGAAACGAGTGGCTTTGTGCTCACGGTGGCAGCATTTCCAAGTTCTTAACAACACAGAATATGAACATTTTACAGGCCAAAGAGAAACGACTAAGCTAGATGTTCCACTAGCCTAATGGTTGGTCTGTTCTTATCTCATAGAACATGTATTGTAGGAAAGGTGACAAGTGACCCAAAGAGTTCTTTGAGGAGCAGTCAAGGAGGAGATGATGAGTATCAGGAACACCAAAATAACAGACAGTGGAATAGTGGAGACTCTAAGCTTGCATTTTTCAGAAGTTTTCACATGTAAAGAAGTTCTAATAGTGACAAGGACTACTAAGGAGGTACTGAGGGATTTGGAAATTGTAGAGAGAGAAGAGCTGTTTGAATTAAACAGGCTCAGATCAGGGTAACCATTAGGACCAGGTAGTGTTTATCAACCTGGGTAGTGGCCCCCTGTGTTACTAGCCAGGGTTTTATGAAAGGATTTTCCCCTCTAGAGGGCATGAGTACAGGGGATTTCCTAACGACTGCAAAATAGGAAATATTATTCAGTTACAGAATTTAAAAGGTGTGATCAGGCAGATCCAAGTAATTAACATAATGTCCATCACAGGCAAATTAATGGGAAGAAATATCCGAGGATGCGAGTCCAGAACAGGCATACTAGTGAGCAGTCAGCATGGGCAGGGTGAGTTTGACTTACATGCTGGATGTTACGTTACAGCCAGGCTTCCTCCCCGGCTGAGGTTCAAATTCTTGTTTAATGTCCGATTTGTTCAATTTTAATTCTTTTGTTTATGCTAATTTTGTTATTTATTTAATTTGTGTGTATCTATTTATCTTTTGTTTTGTGGATGTTTCCCCAAGAGTCATTGCCAGGGACCACCTGTAAAGGCGAGGGTCTCCCACAGTGCTAGGGAGGTGGTGATTTGTCTCTTTGTGTCTCTGCATATGCTTATTGTGTTTTCTGGATTTTTGAATTTCTGCTGTGTTTTTTTCAGCTTGTCTTGGGTTGTTTTATTGGGACTTTGTTCACCTTGGATTGCCTTTCCTGGCAACTGCTTTTTGCCTTTTTGTGCTCCATTGAGCCTCATGTTATTTCAGAGCATTTTCATTAAGAATAAATCAATTATTTTATAAAGATTCTACGTGGCCCCCTGTGTTACTAGCCAGGGTTTTATGAAAGGATTTTCCCCTCTAGAGGGCATTTTTAGAACTATTCGGGACTGATGTGCTTGGGCACTGACAAGCGGCCTGATACTGGAATTCCATGAGGGAGCAAAAAAAGACAAAAAAAGGGAAGGTGCATATGATATTATTTATCTTGATATTGAAGATTCCAGAAAGTGTTTGAGAAGGTGCCACGTGAGAAGATGGGCATAAAAACTAAAAGAAGTGGGCATTCAGGGTGTTGTGTGGAGATGGGTGCTGAATTGACTGCAGACTGAAGAAGCAAAGGGTTGTGGTGTGAAGACCCTCATCAGAATTAGGTGATTTTAGCCAGGGTGTGCCTCACGGGTCAGTACTGGGTTGGCTACTATACTTAATTGACATAAATGATCGAAGACCAAGCTGTTTAAATTTGCAGATGATACAGTCCAGGTGGAATTGTAGATAATATATGATTGGGTTTTTCAGTTTGCCATTGCCCGTCAGGCAGGCTCCTTCACTTGCTGTCTTTAAATCGTATTTAAAAACACACTTTTACTCCCTGGCCTTTGACCCCGTGTGAGATGTTGACTATCTGTGTACTTCTTTATTATGAATTTCTTCAGCTATTATGTGTTTCTGTTTCTTTTACCCTTTCGGTTATTGTGTGTCTTATATGTTGGGTTTTATTGTACAGCACTTTGGTCAGCCCTGGTGTTGTTGTTAAAGTGCTTAATAAATAAATAAGTTAATAATAATAAAGAAATAATTGAGAGCCAGGCAAGTCGGTAGAGATGAGTGAGCACCGTGTAGACGTGAAGCAAATACACTTTGGGAAGCAAATCTATTTGAGAGACCCCTCCATTGTCAGGTGAAAATTTAATGATCAAAACTTAAAAGCATTTACTGTCCCCAGAAAGATCCGACCTTTACTTAAATGACACCAAGATACGTCTAAGTGGACACAATTAGTTTACTTAGAGCAAACACAAAGAAGATATTTTCCCTTCATTAAAAATGCTTAATTGGGGCTGTTTACCTATTCATCATCTCTTCAAGATTCCATTCAAAGGCATCGATTTTTGCTCACGATAGCAGAAGAAGATGCAGGAGCAAGAGGTGTGAAACGGTGACCGAGCCGTGATGTCTAAACACAGCATCAACTATGAGTGTCCTGCCCCAGAGAGGAGACAGTACCATATTTAACGAGATTCGGATCTGGAAAAGAGACGTAGTCGAAAACTGAGCGCAAAGTTCGATAACCAGAATGTCCAAATAATCATTCCCCAAGGTCCAAAACAAAAGCCAAACCTGAATTCTGTCGACAGAAGAAGCGAAAACAAGTTTTTGTCTGTTTTTTTAAGAACTATCCACAATCTCGGATGAAGATGGTTAGTGTAGAGTGCATCAGGCTTCACCAGGTGTTTCTTATAATCCTCCATGAGATCAGAAAAGCAAACAATCAGGAGAGGAGATGAATGAAGGTCAGTAGGACCACCATAATAGAATACATGTGTGTGAATGAGAGGTCAGTGGAATAGTGAGGATGATGGGAGTAGAGTTGGCGAAGGTGGATGAGTTTAAATACTTGGGATCAACAGTACAGAGTAACAGGGATTGTGGAAGAGAGGAGAAGAAGAGCGTGCAGGCAGGGTGGAGAAGAGTGTCAGGAGTGATTTGTGACAGACAGGTGAAAGGGAAGGTCTACAGGACAGTAGTGAGACCAGCTATGTTATATGGGCTGGAGACGGTGGCACAGGAGACAGAGCTGGAGGTGGCAGAGTTAAAGATGTGAAGATTTGCATTGGGTGTGATGAGGATGGACAGGATGAGAAATAAGGACATTAGAGGGTCTGCTCAGGTTGGACGGTTGGGAGACAAAGTCAGAGAGGCAAGATTGTGTTGGTTTGGACATGTGCAGAGGAGAGATGCTGGGTATATTGGGAGAAGGATGCTAAGGATAGAGCTGCCAGGCAAGAGAAGAGGAAGGCCTAAAAGAAGGTTTATGAATGTGGTGAAAGAGGACATGCAGGTGGTGGGGGTGACAGAGCAAGATGACGAGGACAGAAAGATATGGAAGAAGATCATCTGCTGTGGCAACCCCTAACGGGAGCAGCCGAAAGAAGAAGAAAAAGAAGAAGAAGAAGCAAAATCATTGACAAAAGTCCAAAACCGGGCAGGATGAGGTCTAAGATGAACTGGCGGAAGTTCAAAACTGAAACCCTAATGGAGATGTAAAAGGAAGTTGAAACTAAAAAGCCACCCTAACTAACATTGACAGACTTCTTTGAAAGAGTCTTTGGTCCATAAAATAGATAACCGTAAATGTGCACCGCCATCTTTGAGTAGAAAGCACATCCCCAATAAGACGATGCTATTTACAGACAAGATAATAAACTATTCTATCTAAAGCTAAATACAAATAAGTCCACAAAAGCTACAAACATGAGTTGAGTGCGACCCCGTTCTCCTGATCTCCATGTTGACCTTCTATAAAAATGGCTGTCTGTTTGAGATAGTTGACTATCTTTTATCCCAAATCCACATTTTTCACTCCTCTTCCCACAATGTAAATATTTGGACTTTGCCTCCCACAGAAATTGGGTAATCAGCCCATTGGCAATCTCTAAATCGCGGTAGACTTTGTTCCCTAAATTGGGTTTATCCTGTTTGAGAAGGAAGGAGGGATGGATGGACGGATATTTAACTCTAAGCACAACCCTTACAAGGCAGAGCAGAGTTTTGTGTAATTTCACTGCTTATGAGTGGAGTTTACGGTTGTTACGGCTGTTGTTTTACAGATTTTTGGGCTCGTTGTCACGTTTGACACCTCAGAGAATGAAACGTCTCCCCACGGCATGTCTGTTCACGTGTTTAGTTTCAGAAGTATGCGTTTATTCTTAATTTCAAACACTAACGATGAAAGCCATTCACATGTTTTCAGTACAAGAGGCTGGTGCACCGTCACATGCCAGGTGAGCACACTTTTATTTTTTTTCTTCAGATTGCCGCCTGCTGTCTATTCCGATATTTCATTCCTGCCTGCAAGTTTAACATGTGTATCATTTCACTTTGTATCCCGTGGGCCCACATTTGTACTTTGCACTCTTTCTCGGCCCCCCATTTCAAATTCTTATTGTTAGCGCCGGCTTCCCGAGCAGACGTTCACAGGCCTTTGAGCATGACTGTGTTCAATGATGTTTCTCAGTCTGTCCATCCTTTGAGTCAACTGCTGCACGGCTAGATTAAGGTGTCAAATTGATTTGTTTTATGCGTCTTTTGACCGTGCTCATTGAATATTTAGGAAGTTTCCTTAGCAAATATCAGGACAGAGGTATCCCGTGGGAAACATTAATCAAAGTCAGAGACTCTTATGCTTTCAAAACACAGACCTTTTATTGCAGCAATTAGTTTTTGTAAAAACACATTAGCACACCACAGATGTCTTATTCGCCTCTTTTTTTTTTTTTTTTTTTTTATAAATAACCATGTGTGCCTTTTGTTGTGTTTATAAATGCGCACAACACGGCCATTTATAACAAACAGATTGAGTGGATCAATAGAAATACATGCATACTTAATAGACGTTTAAATAGAAATGTATAGAGATAAAAACGCAGGGCTTGTGTACACACCCATGTTGATTTTTACATCTCCTGATTCCTATGTGGGCATCACACTGACAAGGAGAGGCTGCGGCCCACCACGGCCCACCACAGCCCACCACGGCTTGAGAAAATGCTGGAATGTGCACAGAAATCGGACAACAGAACAGTCCAGAATTTGAGGAGTTTGGTTGTTGTTTTTGCCTTTGCTGCAGCACCACTTTTTGGCTTGTTATTTTCTCCCGTTTCATTTTAGGACTTCATGTTTAGGCACAATAGGAACCTAATTGTTTCTAAAAGTTTAATTATGTGCACATTTGCATATGGCGTGTCTACTGCATGATGTGTTTAAGTGCTTTGGATGTTGTAAATGTGGCCAGCGTTCTCAGGCGTGTTAACAGAAGTGCGGGATACGATAAGCCATCGGCCTAAACTTGGTCATAAATTCGTGTGTGCTGATGTGAATACCACAAATATAACTGTGGGTAACGCGTCCAATGAGCGTAAATGAATAACTACAGTGGGCCGAATGGCACAGATAAACAAAAAAAACATCTGACTGTTATAGAGCGCCTTATCTATCTATCTATCTATCTATCTATCTATCTATCTATCTATCTATCTATCTATCTATCTATCTATCTATCTATCTATCTATCTATCTATCTATCTATCTATCTATCTATCGGTCATCATTATATAGTGCATTTCAAATCTATTTATATATATGTGTATTCTTGTAGTTATATATTAGCATATGCATATATAAAAATATTATTTTATTCATTAATTATTTTAATTTATTTATTTTATTTATTATTATTATTATCATTAGCACATATTAGCATATATATATATATATATATATATACAGTGGACCCTTGATATACGACCGGCCTGACATGCAAACAACTTGTTTTACGACCAAAATTTTTGTTTTGAATTACGACCAATGTCTTGCGTCACGACCTGAATGCGGTCACGTGTATCTGCTTGTGCGATTGTAAACAAACAGCCGAGAGCATTTGTAAGCGTCAGTCGGAGCCCAGATACGTGTGTTTGTGGACGTAATTTCGGTCAGTGCAGTGATTTATATAATTTATTTCAATAATTGCTAAGGAAGGAAGAGATGGTAATGAAGGTAAAGAAAGTGATCACAATCGAAATGAAGAAGGAAATTGTACAGAAATATGAGAGTGGCGTTCGTGTGACTGATCTTGCTAATATGTACAGCATGTTGAAATCCACCATCTCGACAATTTTACAAAGAAAAGATTTGTATAAGGAGGCTCCTTCCAAATAATAATCACCTTCCATTTCATTCTCCTCCTCCTCCCTTCCTACAGCCCAAAGATGTCAAATTAAATGGAGAGTACAGTATGAAATTGTTGTTTCTGGTAGGCTAGGCACTTTTTATAACTTTTTGGTTAGTACATTATTGGTATTTTGGTAAATTATGCACATTATACAACCCTTTTTTATTACGAAAAGGTTAAGTAAGTGTTGCTGTGGGAGGTTCGGAACGCATTATGGGCATTTTCATTATTTCTTATGAGAAAAATAGTCTTGACTTACAACCAACTTGAGTTACAACCAGCCCTCATTATCAAATTGAGTTCGTAAGTCAAGGGTCCACTGTATATATATATATATATATATATATATATATATATATATATATATATATATATATATATATATATATATATATATATATATATACTAGGGGGCTTTGCCCCCTGGTCACTTCGCTTGCCAACCTCCCCCGGCCTGCACTACACGCCAGCCACTTCACGTCTCTGCCGCTCGCGTCTGTGGATTTCACTTTCACCAAACAATACATCCTTTAATTCTCGTTGATACGCCTCTTCATTGGGAAGAAACACAACTTTTCCCTGATGGCAACACAAATTAGACAATCTACGAGTCTCCGTCTTAAAGTTTAAATCCGAACAGTATATTTGATCTCTTTTCACTGTTCCGTGATTTCACCAAGTAATCATTTCTGTTTGTTTCCGCTAATGTGATCTTTAGTACCATTTTTTTGAGACTTTCGATTTTCCGTACTTTCATCATCTCTAACCTGCTCTGCATGTGTATCGCACCAATGTTTTTGAATTCTTTACGACGTTCTACTTTCTCATCTACTCTTTGTCTTTTATTTCTGGCCCCGGGCCTGCTTAAATCTCTTGGCACAAAGTCTCATCTCGCGGAATGTGAAAGTGTCTCTCTGAATAAGTCACATCTCGTCCCAGGAATATTTTATTATAATATCATTCTGATATAAACCATACACAGTATGGGTATGTTTGTGTAAATACATATGAATGCAATTTTGTTTCTTTGTTTATCTGAACTGTTTCCCTGAATCAGCTTCAAATCTCCTTCATAACGTTACCAACTACAGCTTTAATACAGAGTTCTGTTGCAATTTATTTCACACCACTGCATGTGGCAAGTTTATGAGTCAGCAGCTGAAGTGAACTAATAATATCAACCCCTGGTAAAAATAAATAAATAAATACATGCAAACATACAAAAAATATTTAGTTAGTTCCATAGCACGTCTGATACATCTGATTAACCAATGGCACAAAAACAGAGGCTCATTTCACAGGCGAAGCTGAATAACACACCTATTACACATATTGTAAAAATGCTAAGGTCTGTGTGTGTTTTTGTGTGTGTGTGTGTGAGTGTGTGTGTGTCCCCTCTGTTTGTCAGAGCAATTTGATTGGTCACTTTGCCTTTGGTGTGATTGGTCAGTCTAGCTTTGATGATGCAATCTAAAGAGGAAGTGCAAGTATGAGACATACGAGGAGGACTAAAGGCATAGGAGGGACACTGAGAGTCACCTTCAAAAACAGAAAGTGTAAAGATGGACAGACAGTGAGCAAAGCACCTCAAAATGGCCAAGTCTGAGAGGCAGGCTTTATGGGGCGTCAGGCTAGAGAGGTTCACACACACAAGGAATCTGAGGACAGGCGCTCAAATATATTTAAATTTACATTTATTCTAAGTCCTGTCTTCAAAATGTCAAATAGCAAGTATATTCACAATATTGTGAAGAGAGCTGGGATGTCACAGAGTCCAGTATTTAGTAGAAGCAATGCTAGTTTAAGTTAAACGAAAAAAAAAAGGAAGGGACCAAACTACTGCATTACCTGCGGTCTTCAAAATGGTTGCCACTAAGGATTTCTGTACCTCCAGGAAATGCAGGTCCACTAATGACTGGCACCTTCTGGTCACCTGGATTCTTATACAGGCAAGGGGTGGGACTTCTGGGTAAGGTTCAGAAGTGAGGTTGGTGGTCTTTTGTGGACTGGAAGAAGAAGAGCAGTTTGTAAGTGCATTTCACCCAAACCAGTTTATACTCACTCTCACTCTCACACACACACACTCTCACACACACAGATATAAATGATTTTTTTTTGTAGACCCGTGTATGTGTTTCTGTCCCATAGCTTCAGAGGTCCTGCTGGGCTCATCATGTGGTTAACTGGTGAGTGTCCCAGTGTTAGTGTGAGCGTCATCTTGAGTGGGCCCACTGATGGACTGGCACTCTGTTTTGGGCCTGAGAACGCCACGTTGTGATCATACAGTATATGTGTCTACATGACGTGAATATGTTTATCTACTGTGTGTATATAAGTGAGGTCCCCAAGTGACTGGCCTGCTCCTCCGGTGGGTTGGGGTCTGTCCATTATTTTTGATGTTTAGGGGGTCTTACCCATGTATGTCAGTGTGCCCACGTGTGTATCTGTGTGCTGACATGTGGCATGATCGATTATAAACGGGTGTGCCGCGTGTATATTTGCGCAGATCCTGTACATTTGTGACTCTGAAGCCCAAGTTTGGGGGTCTTGACCAGTATGCTGTCAGCTGTAAGGCATGTCACTTTGTGACTGAGTTGATGAAGAAGCTTTCCTCTGTGCCTGTTTCGATGTCGTTGTGTTTGCGCTCTCTCGTTTTCTTTGCATCTGCTCACTTTTTGAACGACGCCACGCATATCTTAATTTGTTTATTTGTTTTTTGTTTTGTTTTTGTTTTGTTTTTTTTTTTTTTTACACGCCTTGGGGAAGCATTTGTCTGACAAGCAGATGACACGATCCTTAATTGCTGAGCTGTCACGTTCCAGTGACTCCGTTGTTTTGTCCGCTGCATCTCTGGTATTTCCATTCGGCAACAATACTCTTTAAATCTCCCTTTATGCCCTCCTGCCAAACAATGTCATGCGGACTTACTTTTTTTTGTAGTCTCCATTATGTCATCCAATGGCCATTCTAGAAAAATACCCTCCCTTTTTTTTCTCCTATCCTTGTTCATATGAGACAATGTCTTGTAACAATGCCGGAGCCTAATCTCCATGTCAAAGCAATTTTCATTCCCCAGTGAACAGCCTCCTATCATTTTGTAATGTTTTGTTTCTTATTCTAAAAGAATTAAAAAGGAACAGTAAGCCGTCATGGGGGCCTGTGGTCCTTATCTCAATGTCTGGAAATTTGGATGGTGTGTTTTGCTGCTGGGATAAAATGGAAAGAACTCCGAGTTCAGCAGATCGTAATGGGCTTGAGTCCTATTGAAAGCGGCAAGCAGAAGATCTGATAACGGGGCCCTTCAGTTGTCTTCTTTTAATCAGGATCCCCGCAAGGCTGAATGCAGACGGAGCAGACGCACCGAGTGAATATATAATTCTTGGATAGGTTAAGTACATGTTTGAACTCTTGCAGGCAGGAGCGGTTTGATGATGACTTAATCATTTTCTGGTCAATTATCTGTAAGAACTCTTGCAACTGCACAGCAATTATGATGCAGGCTGCCCTTTTGGGAGAAGCACCAGGCCTCCCAGCTTCTGTTTCCTTGTTACTTTAGATTCCCTGCCATGAATTTTCATTCACTTCATTATCTTAAATTTGCGAGCATAGAAACAACTTTCTACACGGTAATTACCCCCCCAGCCCTCTCCACATACACTTTAGTTGTCATCTTGACAGAGGCCTGCATGTTCTCATGGCCGCTGCTTGATAAGTGCTTGCTGTTGATTTTTGATTAATGCACACCCTTTTTTTTTTAAGACTGGGAAGGGGGGGGGGCAGACACTGTATTGGTGGATTACTGGTGGGGGGGGCAGGCAAAGTGTGTAAGGGGGATGGGTGTGTGTGATGAATACCCACACTGACAAAAGGCAGGGGGCTGGATGTCAGATCGGCTAACATAAAGCCCCTTGGATTTATTGGCTTTAACTTGGCTGAACGCAACTCAGCTGTCCGCTGAATATGCGGAAAGTCACATCGGAGCCCACCGAGCTGAAGGCCGCAGCGCATGCTGATATCGCAGAGGTCATCGCAGGGGTGAAAGAGCAGGACGCTGCCCTGCTCCGTAAGCCCCCTGAGGAGAGCAGGAAGGAAACACAAAAGAACGAAAAAAGTTTGGGGAAGCAAAATCAACCTCCGGTTTTCATTAAGCACTCGTACATTTCATAGCCTGCCTGGCCTACGCGTTTCAGTTTCCTCGTCAAGAAGAACAGTAAGGGCAGGATACTCGGGTTTTCAACAGAATACAACAGAACCTTTTCATGAAATAAAACTCATTTACACCAATGGGATCTTTATGTGTGTGTCTTGGCACCTCACCTGTGCTGGGGATATTCATTTTAGTATAGTCGGCAGGATCTCATTATTTAGATAGAGAGATGTGAAAGGCACTATAGATCGATAGATGGATAGCATAGCATAGTTGGCAGGATTTCATAGATAGATAGATAGATAGATAGATAGATAGATAGATAGATAGATAGATAGATAGATAGATACCATAAGTGGATGTGAAGGCATTATATCATAGATGATAGATAAATGTGATGTACATTATAAATTTTTAAGTGTAAAAAATGATAAAGAAAGAAAGAAAGAAAGAAAGAAAGAAAGAAAGAAAGAAAGAAAGAAAGAAAGAAACCCTAGTGATACATGTCATTACATGGCCATGGAGGGCACTATATAATTGATGCGAAAAGCACAATAAAATGCAAATATTGTATATATAGTGCATGCAGGATATGAAAGGCACTATTTAAAATAGATAGATATGAAATACACCATATAAATTAAGTATATGGATATAAAAAGTAATGTGTAAATATAGATTGAGAGGAAACACACTATAGATAAGAGAGAAATAGAAAAGCAGTTATCAGTAACACACTTTAACAGAGTAATAATAAAGATGCTAAAAGGTAATAAATCATAAACAGATATTATGACACTATATAACAGAAATAGAAATAAACATATAAAAGGGTCTCCATAATAGGAAATGTGCTGTATAAGATAAACAGGCATAAAAGGCACTATATTAGAAAAAAAATAGACGTGAAAGGCTGTATATAACAGACAGAATAATAGAAATTTGTAAAATGATAGATAGATAGATAGATAGATAGATAGATAGATAGATAGATAGATAGATAGATAGATAGATAGATAGATAGATAGATAGATAGATAGATAGCAGGATTCCATAGATAGATAGATAGATAGATAGATAGATAGATAGATAGATAGATAGATAGATAGATAGATAGATAGATAGATAGATATTTTAGCATAGTCGGCAGGATCTCATTAGTTAGATAGATAGAGTGAAAGGCACTATATAGTTAATAGACTGGTAGTGCCTTCTTCATCTATCACTTATATAGTGCCTTTTCTCTCTCTCCAACCTATCTATCTGTCACAGAGTGCCTTTCACTTTGTCTGTCTGAGTTATTTCTTACTTTTTATCATTCATTTGTAGCTCTTCCTGATATATTATATTTATTTGCTAAGTCATTTGTTAACTCAGCCATACAGCCATGATGGTTACCCTTACCCCTTGTCTCTATCATTTTTCTTCTTTACTTTATGAAAATGTTCATTTTTATTTATTTATATGTTGATTCATTTTTTAGTTTATTTATTTGTCACAATTTCATTTATTTATGATGTTATCATTTTTAAGAATTTGCAAGTTTTAGATTTAATTTTTGGACTTTGCTCTCTTCTCCGTTTACGCACTTTCATGTTACGTTTGTTTTATTTTTTAATTTATTTTCCTCTTTTATTTTCCATTTTGCCTGTTTGTTGACTCCAAAGATGGCTTTCCCCGTATTCTCTATTGGCCCTTGTATTTGCACATTTACTATGTTAGTACTCATTAGTACGTTCTTGCAAGTTTTTGGCTGGTGTTTGTCTGATTTCTTTGGACGGTCGTGTCCACCCTCGGTGTGGAGTGGCGGCCTGTGGTCGAGGGCGTCTCTGTTTGTCTTTGTTTCTTCAATGGCAGCACACAGCCATTTGCCTCACTGACCGATGGACGTTGTTTTATTGTTTTCTTTCTTTTCTTTTCTGTTATTTGTTTCAGAGGGGCGGCTAACCCCCTTTTGCAGTCCTGTGAACAGAGTAGGTGTGGTGTGCAGAGTGTAACGCAGTTTGTTCAGTTGTGGTTTTCCTGACGTTTAGATGACATTTTGGCTCAATAGTTAGTTGATGTTGGACTTGAGGACTTGAATGGCTGTGGTTTGCAGTCTGTAAACTTTTGTTCTGGTGCAGGTTCATGAAGCTGATGATGCTCGTTCTTTCACTTTCAGTGCTTCATTAGGGGCTTGTCGGTCTGCTAGATGAATACTCTGGGAGTGCCATCCAGAAATAAAGAGAGGAATTGCTGTGGCAGCCAACCTTGGTTTGAGACGGCCATGATGGTCGCCTTCTTTCTTTTCCACTCATTTTTAAAACTTTGTTCTTAATTGTGATTCTTCCTTGAGTTGATGCTTGCTTCTGCTCACTCTCTTCAATGACAGAAATCGGAATTAGTGTGGATTTCTACCTTTGAACGTCAGAAAGATGTTCTTTTTGCAGTTTTTTACTGTCCAGTAGTCCATTTTGTTTTTGGAGGCTTTCACTTATTTATTTACTTAAATTCTTTTTCATGAACAAAATCATAACTCACGACAGTAAGCATTTATCATATCAATTTATCATGTCTTATACAATATTTAAAAACAAGAAATGTAGGCCTTTAATTTACAACTGTCTGCAAAAACCAAAAAGCTTCATATACGTTGGCTGGAATTTGCAACATTGTGATGATGTTAAGGTCATGTAACTGTGCCCCAGAATTATTGTGAGTATAATAAAAGTAACAGATGATTAAAGCAGCAGTAGCCAAGATCGGGACAATGAAGGTTTGTGAAAACCGAGGAATCCAAACAAAAACAAGGAACCAGTAACAAAAGGGCCGAAATGAAAAGGAACGTGAAACTCCGAAACGAGATCGTAACCAGAACACAGTCTTACTTGGTGGAAAACAAACTGCTGCTGAGAATAAGGAAACATTTTGTATCCACCGAGGGATTAGGTCACGTCTAACTGGTGCCACATTTTTATTGTCACTTCCTGTGACTTACGGTATCTAGCACAATCATCGCGGTCATGTGATCAACAAGACAGGCATAGTGTTATAAAAAAGAAAATCAAGACAGTAACAGAAACAAACATTTTAATTTCAATACCAATCAAAGTCCCAAGGCTGGAAAAATGGGGAGGACTGGCGTCAGGAAAGACATCTGGCCATAATAAAATCCAATATTGAAGTTTGGTCAGGATGGGCTATAAAGATGGGAATAGCGACAGAAGAAGAAGAATTTCAATACTAATCAAAATTAATATTTTCATAAGTCATGCGACAAAAGCCCAAAACAGACAAAAAATATGTATATATATATATACTAGGGGGCTTTGCCCCCTGCACACTTCACTCGCCAATCCCCCAGCCTGTGCTACCCGCTAGCCTCATTGCGGCTCTGCGGCTGGCGTATGGGGATACAAATGTACAATTTAAACAGATTGTTATTTTCATGGGAATTGTTACATATGCATAATAGACCTAACTATTTTACAATACATCGAGTAATTAACCATATTTAAAAATAGTAAAACATAAGAATTTGAAAGTAAATTGTTTCATGTTGGATTAGAGTTATTCATTCCGTTATGTTTTTATTCTGTTTGGCTTTGAAATTAATACACAAATACTTTTTAAACTTACACTTTTACTGTAAAACTTCAGTAAAAATAATTTTTTGAATTACATTTTCACCAATATCGCATTGAATTTTGATTCTGTGTTTGGACGTTCATCGTGACAACGCAACGTAACTGCCCGTATGTGAATTTCGTTTCTTTCTCTCTATTTAATAAAATGACTTTTTCGAATGTTTGGCTCTGAGATTTGTTAATTTGCAAAAGCTATTCTAACAGGACACTGTAAACGTATCATAACAAGATCTCCTTTGTTGTCTAATGTTATCCCCTGAAGATGTACTACATTCCCATTCTTGGATACGTCCTTCTTTCAACAGTAACTTGTGCGGTGGAAGACCCGACGGTGTTAACGGTTGTAGTTATTCTTCGTGATATTGTAAGTTGATGTTTTCATCTTCATCACCATCACCACCAACAGTTTCAGCAGAGTCATTTCATACGCATTTAACCAATTTGCTGTGTAACCGTTTGACATTTTTGGCATTAATTTGTTTGACTTCATTGTTTCTCGGTGCTAGGACTGCCCGTGTACTCATTTTTTATGTTGATAACCCTTTGTGATGAAATTCTTCAGTAAGATTTGGACAGGATACGTCTTCTTTAATTGGGAACTTAAAGTGAGGAAAGTGTCAAACATTTATAAGAGCTGAGAGAGCAGGAAGTGTGTCTGACAAAAGCATTCACACCAATGAGAGGTGAGAGGACCACGAGGGGGCGTTTTTGAATGCGGTGGAGAGGAGGGCCTGACTTGAAAAAATCTCATGGCCAAAGTGTCGTCTCACAGGACTTAAAAAAATATCTTGCAAAAAAGTCTCGTCTTGTCTCAGGATTTTTTTATATAATAGAGAGTTATAAATTAGACGAAATACGACAATCAGGAGCAGAATGGAACAACCCATTGTGTTGAGGAACTGAGCAGAGTGAAGGCGTTAGCCACCGCAGATTTGAGAGAGTACAATGGTGTGTATTCATCAATTCATATTGGAAATATGAAAACATAAGGTGCTCATGTCTGCAATAAGGAATACAGAAGACTCAGGGCTCTACGCTAATGGCTTCAAACATTTAATAATCGTGCGCTTGCTAGGCTAGACTTCACTCATTTCTGCCACGTCAAGCCCTCGATGGTCATTGGACCCAGGATCAATACCAGCAAGTTGAACTCACCTGTACGGGTCTGTTGATTGTGGCGAGCTGCTGCTCGTTTCAACATTCTGGGGCTTATTTACTGTACATACAGTCGTCTCTTTATCAGGACAACGGTCAACACATTTGTGGCCCAGACGAAGAGCTCTTCACTTGAAACGTGTTGGTCGATAATGCTGAACATACAGCATGTCCACTGGAGCCCTGACGTGCCACGCTGAAGACTGTTAGTCACCTTTGTGACATCACCCCCAGTGTCTGGTTGAGATGGCTGAACTCACTGAGACACAGCCGATGACCTCGGTTGGGCTTGTCTGTTTGTCACGCCATTGCTAGTGAAGCTAATTAACTTTACAATGACCATGTTTATACCTTTAATTCTTTTTATGTTTTATCTGTAAATCGTATATGTATGCATTGTGTTAAAAAAGAACTCGTCTTTTGTGTTTTCTCATTCTTTGTATTTTATGATTAACCCTTTTTTACGCTTACTATTACTATAATCAACGTGCTCTGCACGTTATCGATTATATTTGCATTCTCTGTGGCCAATGACGTAGTATGTTTTCTACTGTGTTCTGTAAATAAGGTCCACTTTTACATTTTTGTAGTTCATTTTTCTTAACTGACTCCCTCCTTATATCTCTGTTTATGGACTTCATCTTCAGCACGACTCTGCTCTGCATAAGTGGGTTTGTTGGATGGATGAATGCATGGCTCCTGTTTCTTAAATCGCTAGATATAGTCATTTGCTGCAGATCCACGTTATTTTATTCCATAGACCCTTCCCATCTCCCAAGCGCGTTCCCTTAGATTAGTTGGAGCTTCTTAATCGGCCAGCATATCTGCGCCTTGGACCAGACTGACAGGTCACATGGTGTAAACTTTCTTTGATGGAATAGCGTGAGTGGGATTTTAGAACCAGAAAAGATGGTGTGAACCCAAAATGCATTGGCCTAAAGGTCATTACTGTATGTGACCCCTGGACATCTCCCAAATCAGTTTTTGTGAAAGCCCCAAGAATGAAGCCGGATTTGCACACCTCTGCTATGCTGTGGATATTCCAGAAGCCATCTGACACTTCCTAAAAATGTTAGTCTGAAGCCGGGCAGCTATTGTCACTCCAGTGAAATGTGTTTCACGTGCTTGTGGACTGGTGCTTACTGCAGGTCCTGCTGCCATTACCCTGGTATTCTCTTCATTGAGTCATGGACTATTTACAGAAGATGCGTTCTACGTTTTAGGCACTGTAAGTTTCAAGATGAAGTGTGAACATCTGACGGCTTCACTTTCGCATATGGTAATAACAGAGTGCCCACTTTGGGTTGGTGACATCCAAAGTGGGTACATACCCTTCATACCCTTCAGGTAAGGAGCTCTCTTGGGAGTCAGTCCTAATTGTCGAGGTGTGCCAAGCTGAGCAGAGCTGACTGGCCTGATCGCTTCAAGAGTTTTTTGTAAAACCTCACAAATTAATGTGGATGGAAACGAAATGAAAATCATTGAATCTTGAACACTATTGGAGACCAAAGCAGTCCTTAAAATGAAATGCTTAAGGGGGGAGAAAGTCAACTGAGAAAAGTAAACCCAAGACTGATACAGAGAGAGCAACCATGAACGATGTTCTTCAACGATGTGAAGAAATGGAATCGGCCGTGCGTGGAAGTTAACTGGAGGGTCAAGGACACAGAGGTCTGGAGCGTATCATCCGAGGCTTTCTCAGCAATAATACGTTTATGCATTTGTCACACTGTGTGAGATTTGAACTCCATGACGAGTTATCCCAGTTGCGATCATCAGGCATGTGATTCATTTTGAAGAGGACCCACCCACACAACACGCTGCCTTTGTTTCCTTTCTTGCTGAGTCGCACCGTATATTGGAAGTATTCAAGTAGTCATTTCTTTTCTCTTGCTATACCAGCATTATGCCTAATTTTGGCTCGACGCCTTGTGTTTGTACCCTATGCCCACACTACTCATTATAATATGCATATATTGGTCCGCTGGCTATTCCGAGGGGGAAAAGCTCAATTAATAGATTACGAGCCTCAGATGGATCCTGGCAGAACCGGTGGATAATATGGCTGTCTGGTGCAGGCTCATGAAGCTGAGGAAGTGCGTTTTTTTCGCTCGCAGTGCTTCATTCAAGGGTTTGTCATTCTACTGGATGAATACCATGGGTGAGAGCGCAATCCAGAAATAAAGGAATTGCTGTGGTAACCAACCTTGCTTTGAGATGGCCATGGTGGTTGTCTTCTTTCTTTCTCACTCATTTTTTAGTTTGTTCTTAATCGCACTTATTCCTTAAGTTGATGGTTCACTCCCGCTCACTCTCTTCACTCACAGAAATCAGAGATAGCAATAGCCGAGATCAGGAAAAGCAAGGTTCTGAAATCCGTGGAAACTGGACAAACCAAAGGGGCAAAACGTAAACCAACATGAAATTCCAAGACAAGATAAGAAAACTGACCCCAGTTGCTGGGTGTTTGTGCGAAGCAGCTGACCTTTATTCTTGCGTTAATGGTAATTTCCATTTTTGAGACCTTGTGACAATAGTGAGCGTGCTGAGAAGCTCTCTTGTCTCCCATTGTGTCACCTTGCTTGCTTCCAGCACAAGGAACAGTTTTGTCACCAGGTGTGTACCAGTCATATCACCTCAAGGTCATCAGAAGGAGTTACGGTAGAAACGTTCTTTTAGATGGCGAGAAATCTGCGGTTTTCAGATGTTAAATACCAAAGCCATATGCTGTGTATTTTGGGGGGAATGCCCCCAGGTTTCCATTTGGACATTTCCATCTGTTGTCTTAATTGTCCATCGCGAATGTTTAATGAAACATTTCTCTCTTCTTTCCCAACAGTTCAACCGATGCATCACCTCACAGCTCATCAAGTGGTTCAGCAACTTCCGAGAATTCTACTACATTCAAATGGAGAAGTTTGCGAGGCAAGCCATTAATGATGGCATCACAGGGACTGATGAACTGAATGTCACCCGGGACTGCGAGTTGTACCGCGCCCTCAATATGCACTACAACAAGGCGAACGACTTTGAGGTAGGAACTTCACTGGTCTATTGGTAATTGAGATCGAGCTCGGTGATAACGTTATAACGGGTGTGAATAGAACAATCGCATCGTCACGTGTGCAGAGTGCAAGTGAAGCTCTTACTCGTATGTCCGGCCGACGTGCAACACGTCACCACAGTCTAGCCTCATGATGAACTGGAATTGTGCTCTCCTCTGTATGACAGTGAATACTCGCTCCAAGGGGTCAAATATCAATTACAAAATGGGATAAGAATGTGGCGCCAGCCCACTAGCGCGCGCACACACATGCTGGGACACAAACAATTATATGGAGGAGAGTCGCATTTCACTCTTAATTACCTTTGAATTTCTGATCAGCACACATGTTTGGACAAACATCTTGCTGCTAATGCCTGACATCTTATTTTTTTTGCATGATTAACTGATGTTGTGAGCTGTCCATGTGGAGTTTGCACGTTCACCCCCCATTTTTATGGGTTTCCTCTCACATTGCCAAGGACGATTAGGCTGACTGGCGATTAGACGTTTGAGCACATGAGTGGACCCCGGGATGGGCTTCAGCCGCCACAGTCCTGGCTTGGGTTGTGTGGGTCTGAGACGGCCGAGCTGACTTTGCTTTGTTCTTTTGACTTCGACTTCTGGTTGACGTTTTTGGTTTTTGATAATTCTGGATTTTGGCCTTCACTTTTCACTGTCTAAGCTCGTTCCCTTCACTTTGTCTCCGTGTCACCTTCTTCTTGTTGTTCTGTTGGGCAGATTGACTCAAAAGAGCCCTGAGGCAGCTTTGCTGGCCACTAATCTACCTTGCCAGCCCAGGTTTAATTATGGGGGTATTCAGCCAAATGGACGCTTTGTTTGCTTTTAAGTCCAATTGTACAGAAGAATCTCGAAAACAGAAATCAGCTTCTCCTTACAAGTGAAGACCATTTGACACATTTTATTGAGCAAACATGCTGATGTGATGTGTTAGAATTTAAACATTTATTTTGTCTCAGATAAACTTCTTAGTGGATTTTTGGAGGATTCTGAATATATTATTGTTTTCTTTGTAACATTTGTCTACAATAAGTTCCTTTAGTTTAACGTGATGTTTTGTTTTTTCGGCGACGCCGTTATGTTTTTTCCTTGGATGTCATCAGTTTGTGGTTCGGTTCTTAGTGTTAAGTAGTCAGATATCAGAGACGTGTCCCCAGAGATTTTCCTGCCTAATGTCACACACGTAATGCTCTTTAAAAGCCAGCATCGAATTCATTGTGGCGTCCAAGATTGTGGATATCCCTCTGTAAGCAGTTTCTCAGCACATGGACTCCTTGTTGTGTATTCTGACTTCTTCTGTCTTTAGTTTGTTATGTTTTCTTCTGTTCCTTGGCCCTTAAATATTATTTACTTATAATTCATGGGGTTATTTCTTAGGTCAAGAGATCTATTGATAATGGTTATTTATTATTCTAGCAGTGTTAAATTTGAATCACGTTCTCCTGCGATGCGATTTTTTATTTTTTTGTTGATGGTTGCTATGCCACGGCAAGGCTCAGTGACTGGGAGTGTACGACCTGTGAGGTCATTATCATGACGGCATAAAGGTCGGTGTCTTATACTTCCTGGCCATCCAAAATTTGGACTCACAAACAAATAACCTTTAGCATCTTCCTTATCGTTAGATTCTGAGTTACTGGTTACTGTAATTTGTTGAGCATTTGTGCTGTTTGTCTTGTGCATGCCACACTTCGCACTGTATCCCACTTCCTTGCATGTTACATATTTGGCTTAAAGTTCCTATCATGTGGTGCGAACACAACACATAAAAGTGGCCAGGAACCTCAAGAGGTTCAGGGCTCCCATTGTCACCTTCTTGGTGTTAACCCTGACCATCTTTCAGTCTTGGAATGCTATGTAACAATGGTTAAGCCCGAGTGCGTCTCAGGTTAAGCTGCTATGATCCAATGTAAGGTGTTACATCTGAGTAACACTCGAGACAGTATTCTGTTGCCAACTAGTGGATAAAATAACATCATACTGCAAAAAAAATCACGTGTACCACTCTGTGGTAACTCATCAATATTCATGAGTCGGGTGAAGCCTTCAACCAAAACACACAATAACGTGGAAACGGAAAACTGTAAAGCCAGTTTTAGAATAAACTGAAGCTGAGCCATTAGTTGAATCAAGCAATAGTGATGACGATGTGAACTGGTCTTCAGACATTGACACGGATAGTGGAACTGATGCATGTGGCACTATATGACCGAACCGCCATGATGTGCCTGGTGACTTCAGTCATTTAATACTTTAGCAGGGTGTCATATCAAAAATGCAAAATGGTTGCATTCAAGAGGAAGAGCAAGAATGACATTAGGCCGCTAAGTACTGTTCACAATGCAGCAATATTAGCATCAGGGGAATAATAATAATAATAATAATAATAATAATAACATTTATATAGTGCTGTTTCTCACTGCTCAAAGCCCTTTACATAGACAGAGTTGAGCCACTTCCACCACCACTAATATGTAGCACACCTCCTGGATGATGTGACAACAGTCATTCTTGTGCCAGTAGGCTCACCACACATTAGCTGTTAGGTGGTGAAGGGGTGAGAGAGACAGGCGGTGGGGGATTAGGGGGACCAGAATGACCAGGCCAGGTTTTAACCTGGGCATCAGTGTACCTCCCTGGGGATCTTTAATGACCACTGAGGGTCAGGACCTCGGCTTTTTCATCTTATCTGAAGGACAGCATCATTTTTGCAGCAGTGTATCCGTCACAGCACTGGGGCACTGGGATCCACACACAGACCACAGGGTAAGCGGCCTCCCCACTGCCCTCTCCAACACCTCTTCCAGCAGCAACACCAGCTTTTCCCGAGGTGGTCTCCCATCCCAGTACTGCTGATCTTCAGGTGGATGACCCGTTATGAAGTGCAGGTGGCAGGACTGGTGACAATGCGGAAACACGGAAGTCGCTAAGCCTGGCACTGCGGTACCCTTCTATAACACAAAAGGTGGTGACGATTGTGCGGATCAGGAACTGACATTCTACCCTCAAGTGACAGAAAAACTATGAAAACTAAGCAATGAAATGCTTGTGCTGTCCTGATTGTGACGTCGGGCTGTGTGCCACATGAAGATCACAAGAAGGACGTGCCCTGAATCTGCATGGTCCTACTGTATCATGATTATGTTTTAGTATTTTTACATGTTTTTCTTATATGTAATAACATTGTTGATGAATGTTTCTGGCTCATTTTTTGGGGTTAAACATAATGCTAAGGAGGCTACTTAACAGTCCCAGGGGTCCTGCTCTGGCTGCAATGGACACAAAGTAGGAACCCAGCCTGGATGGGCTGCCAGTCCATCACAAGGCCCACTAACACACCTACACGGGGTCGGTGTATGAGACGATGACCCCAAAGCACTTGCAGTTACAGAGCAGACCCCACGTTATCAACATGATTAGCAGGCTACCAGATGTGTTCTGCAAAGATGTGTTCATATTTGCATATCTAAATTTTGGATTTGCAAACCGAAAAGAAAAAAAGATCCTGAATAAGACTTTTGTTGGCCGAGAAGAGAGTTAAGGTGGAGTCTTTTGCATATTTGGCCTCTAAGTGAGCTCTGATGTCACCTGAACAGGTAGATCTTGGAGACGATTACAAGCCGCGCACAAAAGACATTCAGCAATGCAAATTTGCCAACCCAACCCGTTTGTCTCGGCGGCTCTTTGTCTTGGCCTGTCCTTTTCAGCCCCTTTAGTCTTTCTGAATTTCCGTTGCTTTGTTCAGTCCTGCTGAGCAGCCCCAAGTCTCCCTGCCTCTACCTATCAAGCACTGCTTACCCAGAAGCATGAAACTGGAACCCAAGCCGATTCAGCAGATTGTGCTTTCGCCAGATTTAGCATCATCAAAGTTCTTTCCACCTTGGTTGTGCGTCTCATGAATGAATATGTCCTCTGTTTTGCTGATCTTTTGATGTTAATCTGGCCTGTCATTGTGCTTCGGTAATTTGCTTGCTTTTCCTTTGAGATTTCTTTGTTGCTCTTTTTCCTTCCTTCGGCTGTCCCCCTACTTTTAATTCTCCCCCCTCTCCTAACTTTTAATGACATAATTGTTGCGGTCCTTGTAGCGAAATCAGCTGGAGCTGTAATTACAGCCCCTTCATTAATTACCTTTGTTACGTCGGTCCAGCGCTTTCCCTTTCGGGCTCTGTTTTGGGTTTTCTTTGCGTGTAATTACTCGAGCACTCCGATGCACTGTCCCGAGAGGACCGAACAGCTGAGAGACACAAAGTGATAGCGGAGAACCGTAAGATTATCGAGTAACTGCGTGTGCCTTTCCTTCTTCAGAAATATCTTCACGGTGTCACATCGCTCGTTTTTTATTGGAGTGAAAGTCCTTCCAGCCGCTCGTTTTACAGCCGGGTCCTATCCTGGAGAGCCCTTAGAACAGGCAGGATCACCCAGAAGAAGCACCGAGACACCAGGAGACGAGAGTTAATCACAAAACGTGCTGAGGTGAAGAACCAAAAGGTTATCGGAACAGAAGATACAAAAGCCCGTTAGATGAATCAAAATTCAGATCAAAGTGAATGGGCAGAGGCCGTGACTCCTTAAAACGATTTAGAATTGCGTTGAGCTGTCAGCCCAGGAAGATAAAGAATATAATGGACCTGGAAATGGAGCTGTCAAAAAGTGGGACAAAACTGGAAAGAGCAAAAAAATCAGTTGACTGTTAGAAGGGCAAATCAGAAGCCCTGGCTGTAATATTTCACAGTTTTGGAGAGCATGCTTTCTATTTTTGTACTTCTCACCACACCTTCTCCTTATTTTCCATGACAAGAACAGGCCATTCAGCCCAACAAACTTGTTCATCGTATTCACCGAGATTTTCCAAAATAACGTCAAGTCGGGATCTGAAGGTCCCTAAAGTCCTCTTGTCTACCACACCACTTGGTCACGTCTTCCACGTGTGTGTTTCTTTCTAATGTTTTTGCAGAATGTACCCTCACGTTTTCATCTCTGTCCCCGTGTTCTTCCTGAAGGACTCAATTTATAGTAACAACAGAAGACCCCCACAGTGGAGAACTCCTCTCTTTTTAAGTAGACAGGGTTAGGGCTAGTTGGCAGTATCACCAGCCCCCCGCAGAAATCGACTCCTCACAGGCAACAAAATGAGTGTGCGGCTATGGGCTCTGGCAGGAATTCCTCCGTGCCAGTAAGTGGCAGGATTGTGAAATGGCATAGAATAGTCGAGACCCTGCAGCCAGTTACGGAGGTCAAGCAGTCCAGAAAGTGCTTGAAGAAGCTGAATCTGTCGGGCAGCAGGTCCAGTTTGTGATGGGGTGGGATGTTCCTGAGCCCTGAAGTATGCCATGTGGAGGGCTGCTGGTACTTAAGAGGAGCCAAGTCTGGAGTCAGAAAGTGAGACCAAAGAAAGCTGCTTTGGGTAATTGGGAGGGTGCCCACCGTGGGGTGGTAGAAGAGGGCTGTTGGGATAATCATCTGTACTGGCCAGTTCCAGGTTTCTCTCTTGTTAGAAAGCCCCATGGAAAGAGAAGACCCTTTGGAGGTCCCAATAGCCACCCAAATCTGAGTTCACTCTTTGTTAAGACCACCTAATACTAATCTAATGAGAGGTTGTTTCCTGCCAGTGTCCACTGCTGCTGCTGTGCTCTGCCCACCACAAACCCAGCGTGGGTTGAGTAGGTCTGATAATGGATGGATGGAATACTCGGTTCATTCTGTCCTGCAAGGGGCTCTGGTCTTCTGTCTGCTCAGTGTTCTGGTCTCACAATGGAGCTCCCCCTGAGATTTGTCTCTCAGCGCAGTGCCATACTTGTGTCCCTTCAGTCCCCAGGCAGCACATACAACACACATACTGTACATCTGCACCCCCTCAACCGTGCTGCATTGTTCTTTATCAAGACGCGCCCGCCGCCTCATTAGACTCGCCTTTCATCAGTGATAATGTGGCACCTTTCAAAGTTCAGAAGAGCCTTGGGGGGGAGAAATGCATTTTATGGCAGCCATGGGTGAGGGTCTCATCTTTCCATCAGAAAACAGTTCAAGGCTCTTCTGTCAAGGTTCTCTTCTCCTAGCATTCCACCCTAGCAGAAAAAAAAAGAAAAATAACTTTTAAAAGAAATTCACTTCAACGCCGAGGCAGGGCAGCTGAAATACAGAGGGGTCCTTTGACTTGAGGGGCTCCCGCATTTGTGTCTTGAGTATCGTATGTCTGACCTTATCGGTGACTGTCTTTATTATGGGGGCAGGCAGTCAAGAGTGGGTGTGTGTGTGTGTGTGAGAGCGCGGTGTCTATCTGTGTGTGTGAATCAACTTTCACAAAGTATGGGGATGAGACATTGGAACAGCCGAGGTGTTAGCTAAGCAAAAAGCAACCAACTGACCGGACGGCCTCCTGTTGTATTCATGTTTCTGTACACAAATACTTTTGTTTTTTTTTTTTGAAGATTTTAATCATGAAGAATCCATTTCTAAGATTTTCACATTTTGCATTGAAATTTAAAAGTTGCTTTCCAGTAACGCCTTGAGCTGATGTCACATTACGTGACTTCTTGTCGTAGGGTGCATCTGGTTTGCCGACTGCAGTTGCTGATTCTCGTCGCTAGGCCTCTTAAATGTCCATGACTGAAAAGTCACTGCTCATGTCCAATTATGCCACTGCGTGCCGACTTCCCAGCACACTCAGGCCCACCTTTGTTTTTATTGCTAACCAATAGTGTGCCTGACAGAGCTGCTGCTGTACGAAGGGTTGGTCTCTCAGCCGCGATCTCGGAACTTTGTTTTCTTTCCTCCATTCTCTGGCGGAATGTCAACCACAAGACACCAGACAGGCAAATGTCTCTTCTGTCTGTCAGATCTTACACACGTGCACTCCTTGGCCCTCGTCGCTGCATTCTGTGCATTGTACTTCTGGATGAGCTTCCTTTGGTTGTCAGCTCTCGCGCACACAGAGGGCCCCCCCTTACAGCTAAGGTCAAAATCAAACCTGGAGTAGTTGGGGTCCCCGGGTACGTCAGATTAGGCGAATGTCCTTTACGGAATCACAGCCCTGACGGCCTCCGACTTGCTGAGATTACGGAAATGAGAAACGCAGGAAAAGTCATCCAACGTGACGCGGCCTTTGGTTTTCTTTGTTTACGCAGCACTGTTTTGAATGTCGCTTGACTTCGACTGTCACATGGGTAACGTACGAGGGACGTTCAAAAAGTTTCTGCACTTTTCTTAAGTCTATTCATAAGGAATTTCAAAAACAAATCACTTTTCTACACCTCTTAAGTTTCCCAGTCCCATTTACTCCTCCCTCCCGCCTTCACCGTTTCCAATGAAAATATAAAAGTGCAAATCATTTTGAACGTCCCTCGTGATGGAAGTTATACTGTCACAATGGCAGTGATCGCACTTCCATCTTCGTAGGGATGATTAACGTTATTTTCAAGTAGGCCCTGGTGTGACGACTTTGTGTTCAGCTTACGACGCTTTGCCCATGGATTCTAGTCACTCGTTCTTGTTTCTTACCTCAGTTACCTCGTGAAGTTTCTTGTGAAAACCCTGAGCTTACGTGAAATTGGACTTTTTCTTCATCGTGTTCTGTTTTTTGTAATTTCAGTTTTGAACTATGGAGAATCAAATGCTGCCTTCATTTTCCATGAATAAGTTATGTTTATCTTTATCTCCGTCAGCAACATTCAAAGATCTAAGTTGGCTCCAGCATTAGGATTGTGATTTTGACTTTGACTCGTGTTTTTCACTGGGCCTTTTGCTTTTTTGGTTGCCCTTTCCGCTCTGACCTCTTTCTTTATCCTCGCCGTGTTTTCTGGCTGTGTTGTCATCTCTTGTCATCGTTATAATCCTCGGACAGACAATTGTGTCCTTCACACGGCTACCTCGAGTTGACTGAACTCAAATTGAACGCGTCTGTCGGCTTTTTGTATCCCTTTCTGGTACAACGGATGTGAATTTGTTGGATGTCGTAACAATTCAATGAATTGATCATTTAAACAAAGCAAACACATCAGCTTGGCATAAGACAGCCAATCAGGTACACACACACACACACACACACACCAGTGTTATCAGGTGGGCACGTCATCCCCCAGATCGGGTGTTTTGTATGCTGATATTTTTGGGAACATTTTCATAGTTTTGTGTGCTGTTTGTCTTGGCCAAAGTCAGACTGTTTGCATCAAGAAGACCACCCTGTGGTGTCCTCACTCCTTTCTTCATGTTTCATAGCAGTCCCCAGACTGAGGTTTACTCAGTTATGTTCACTTCTGTGGGATAAAACTAAGCAAATAAACACAAATGTAAATGCAGTAGATCAACACGCTCTGTGGATTTGCTTCTCTGCTCTTATAAGTGTCGCTCATTTCGCTTACACGCAGTCTAATCCTGCAGCTGAAAAATAATTCCCAGAGGCATATTGGGTGGGAGTGAAATGTGTAATCAACCAATTAAAGATCTGCGATGGGCTTAGATGTTCAAGGCAGCATGAGTGCCACACTGAATGGATCGACATGTGGCTACCCGACCCGGCGCCGAGAGGTACAAGGAAGCTGTTGATGAGCCCCATTTGTGATGAGGGCCAGGGACGAGGAGTTCCTAGTAAGTGTGGGTCATAAGCTCACGCTGATTAAATCCCCCTCTAGTCACGTGTGATTAAAAGAACTCCAGTGAAATAATGAGGAGCGTCAAGACTAAAAGCTCCATAAAAGGTCAATGGTCAAATTGCGCTTTATGGAGTTGTGGGAAGGAGAACGCCATTAATGTGTACTAATCTATATATCATAAGCCGATCCCTGTTGTGTGTGTAAGTAAGGTCAGCGGTGTCAGGGGCTGCGGTACGTCGAGGTGGTCTGCTGTGTGTGTATGTGAGTAGTGAGAGCTCAGTGACGTGGCCGGCATGTCTGCTGATGCGTCAGGTTTGGCTCTGGAAGTGATGGCTAATTTTGGCTTTCTGTTCAAATCCTTACACAAGTTTGTGTGATTGAGCTGCAAATCCTCTGTATTTAAGGACACCCAAGAGGAATTAGAAGCTGTAATTGGTATTTGATTTCTTTTATATAATTTTCTGCCTGATACATGTGGCCAACTAAACCAGTGATCACCTTCTCCCTTCATCTTCTCCAGCACCATATCCTTTTTCAGCTTTTTTGTCTTTTCCAACTAACCTTCAGAGGAGAGCTTCGTTTAAGAAGGGCATAGAGAAGTGAAAAGGTCTGCGGGGCGAATGGCCAACCAGAGAGAAAAAGAGAGGGAAAGAGAGAAAGAAAGTCTGCACTGTCAGATAATAAGAGAAGACACACATACAAAGAGCTTGGGGTTCCAGGCTGGAAAATCCTGATCAGCCAAAGATGGAATGATAAAAATATGACAAAAGAGCAGAGTGTTGATCCAAGACTGATGCCCCCAGCCATTGGCACCACCTTCAGTTGGAACATCTGTAGTCATGGACCGAGACGGACCGGAGCAAGACACAGAGAATAAAAATTGTCCAAAGGCACAACATTGCATTCATTAAACCAAAAAATAATTGTGCCTTTAAAACCAACCAGTGTCCTTGGGTGCCTGATAGATAGATAGATAGATAGATGATAGTGTAGTTGGCAGGATTAGATAGATAGATAGATAGATAGATAGATAGATAGATAGATAGATAGATAGATAGATAGATAGATAGATAGATAGATAGATAGATGGCAGGATTAGATAGATAGATGATAGTGTAGTTGGCAGGATTAGATAGATAGATAGATAGATAGATAGATAGATAGATAGATAGATAGATAGATAGATAGATAGATAGATAGATAGATAGATAGATAGATAGATAGATTCCTGGCTGACTCCTGGTAATTACACGCCACATCTCTCCTTTCGAGTCCCCATGATTACACGTAGTCACATGCCAGCTGTTCTTCTTTGGTTACACCACCAGGCTGTGCTGAAATCCTGTTAAAAATCAGTTAAAAATGAATCCATGTAAACAGTCCCAGCCCCGTCCTATGTGCTGTGCTTTTTTAGTCCATCGCCAGAGGAGGTGGGACCTGGGGGCGGGGCTAATAACATGACCTCCTCAGTAGTCCAATGGGTCTCTTTCCTCCACTGTGCACCACTCTGTCTCCGCTGCCCCTTCTCCCACGCCCCCTTAAATCGGACCCCGTAAAAGACTCCTATCTTTGGCATCGCCGATGTCGCCATTTCTTTTTCCAAATGACACATTAGTTTGCTTCGGCTCCCATTTCACTCTCATCCCAAGGTGTTTTGGGGACTTCGCTCATCAAACGGTCCTCCATGTGCATTGCTTCAGTGTTTGTATATTTGGAGGATGATGAGAATTAGAACAAAGTGAAGGTAAAATCAAAGTAAAACGTTCAGGGCTGTGTTCTAATTAGTTTGGTTTGCCAGTTGTACAGTTTAAACTAAGGCTACGTCCACTCAACTACATTTGGTGTTTAAAAAGGCAGACGTCATTCTCTGTTCTCGCCTTTCATCCACACTACCCCTCCATTTTTTTTATACTTCTGCTCGACATTGCAATGTGAGCGGCTGATAGTGTAGCCCTTTGAAATCCCCGACTCTATTGGTGTTCCGATTGGTTCGTGTTCATTATGTAACCCCTCCCTGATTGGGTTGTGCTCAGTGCAACATCTCATTCCCTGATTGGTCACCCTTCACAGAAGAAAACCACATGCCAGCATGGTGGACATAAAAGAGTTGTTTTCCATTGTGCTTGTTGTGTTGATTACTTGTATGCGTCCAAAGTGCTTCTACAGTTTTAATGGCGTGTACATTCACAAAAAGGCACAGATCACTAAAATAGTATAATGTGGACGTGGATGAACACTCACGAGTCCTCCTCAGTCCCAACTAAACCCCAAAGTAACAGCAAGCAAAAGAGCTCAATTTGGAAAAAACAAAAGACAAACACAACATACGCGCGTAAAGCCCACTGCCCCATGGGGTGGCTGCTCCACTTGCCCACCATCATAAACCTTTCTTCCTTCTCACTTCTGAACGTCTTTCTTCTAATTCAGCCCTTGTACAACTTCTGCTGTACTTCCCGACTCAGAGCTCACCAGACCAGTAGAAAGAGGAACCCTAATGTTGTGACCCATCCTACCCCATAGTAAGCACTTCCAGGATACCTGAGTGATATCCTCAGTCCTTGGTGTGGTACGGGCAGAGCTCCCCCTAGAGGCACCAGCAAAATGTAGACATGTGCTGGAAAAGAGGAGATTGGCTGTTGTCTCCAGGACACTTCTGAAGGTCCAACATGCTGCCCTCTAGTGGCTGGGAACCTCAAAACAGGATTTCTGTTATTGGGAACAGGGTCCTGATGACCCCTGTTGTGCCCCCTGGTGAACGATAAGGGTATCACTTTGTTGATAAGCTTTACTACTTTTAAAAACAGTCCTCTCCAAGATATGTATTTAATGCCACCCTCAAGCACATTCCCTCAACAAGGACAACAGTTTTGTTAACACTTAAAAAGGTGAAATAAAGTGGCATGGGTGTGCCAAACTCTGAATTAATGAGTTGCTTATTTATTTATTTATTCATTCATATTTTCATTAATATTTTTATTCTGATAGAACAGTGGTGTGCAACAGTTGTTTCCAACTCAAACCCCCCAAGTCCATAAGTATAATTTAGAAGATGGGATTGTTATGATAATTTTTTGCTCATAAAAAATGTACACTCGGCTCATAAATCTTTAATTAGCGGCAGTGAAAGGGGCCAGCGATCGCTTTGTGCGGGGCTCCGCTTACAGCACGGCCTCATTGTTCTCCTGCCTCCTCAAGCACATATTCACTTAAGAGCTGACAAAAGTCACTTAACACCCAGACAGCTGGAGGGACACCGACACCCAACCTTCCTCGAAAAGGGAGCCGTTGTGAGACACAAGAAATCGCAAAAACGAGAGGAGGACGGGCCGTCCCTGCAACGCGTTTGCTAACGCCGGGAGAACAGACAAACTCCACACAGAGCCATTGTGCCTTAGATTGCAATTGACCCCAAATCCCAGAGTGGTGAGGCTGCAGCTGGGACTGCCGTGCCACGCAAGAGATGAGCTGAACCTGTCCTGTCACTTGACTGTGCCCACCTGTTTCAGTTCGCTTCTCTGATTTGATGATTTAAGATGCTTATGCTGAGAGCTAATGGGGGGTGGGGGGTGGGGGGTTTGTGCTGCTTGGTTCATATGTAATATTCATGGTGATTTGAGAAACCCCAAAACTAGAAGGAGCTCACCACAGGTAACTAAACGTATCGAACCAAACAAAGAATAAGGATGTAGCCCTAACCCCACAAACCCTAACCTTAACGTTCATCCTGAGCCCGCACTGACATCCCGGCACTGTGGCTGTGCAAATATCTGATATTGGCTGCATTCAGAGACTGTCCTCCTGGCAGCCTGCTGGACAGGGTGGAGCCGGATGTTTAGGGTGGGGCTAGATGTCAGTGATGCCCAGTCATAGTCTCTGTCATTCTACAGCTGATGCTGCATTCAGGGACAGTCGTCATGGCAGCCTGCAGGGCAGATTAAGCAGGTGACAGGAAACCTCTCTATCTATCTATCTATCTATCTATCTATCTATCTATCTATCTATCTATCTATCTATCTATCTATCTATCTATCTATCTATCTATCTATCTATCTATCTATCTATCTATCTATCTATCTATCTATCTATCTATCTATCTATCTATCTATCTATCTATCTATCTATCTATTGTAGAAAAGGCACTATATAGGTGCCTGACCCGGTACAGAAGGACACAGAGGCACGTATAAAACACAAGGACTTTTTATTTTCTTCTTCACCCGTGGGCACACATCTTCCCCGTGAACAAAAGGCAATACACAATCCCACAAGCACTCTTCTCCACACTCCCACAATTCTTTCTTCTCTCCCACCACTCCTCCGCAAGCGTAGTCCTCCTCCTCCCGACCCTGGCTGTCTGAGTGGTGGTGGCTGGTCCTTTTTATACCCCACCCGGAAGCGTTCCGGGTGCTTGATCACCTGGTCCTAATTGCATTTCCGGGTGGGGCTGAAGATTTGACCAGCCGGGCTGCAGACTCCATGCAGCTCCCCTTAGTGGCCATTCGAGCCCCCAGCCAGGCTGTGGAGGACTCCATCTCCCATGGAGCCATGCACCAGGTTGGGGAATCATCGTCTGCCAGGGAGGCTGTGACCAAGCGTCCCGGGGGAGGTATTAAAGTGTCCATGGCTGCTCCCCCGGTCTATCTATCACTTTCATGGTGCCTTTCACTTCTCTCTCTCTCTCCCTCTCTCCCTCTCTCTCTCTCTCTCTATATATATATATATACAGTATATACACAAATATGGATATGTAATCTGTCTGTCTAGTTGCCACGTCTAGATCTGTTCCTTTTCTATCTCTCTCTGTCACTGAGCTCCAATCATATCTCTCTCTCTTATATAGCTCCTTTCATATCAGTCCACCTAGCCCGATAGTCTGTTTCTTCTACTTCTGCTGATTTTACATTGGCCTTTGCACTTTAGTTTCTATTGTTGAGATGTGAATGCCTTTCAAGTGGCTAGAGGATGGGAAAGGCACTGTATAAATACTATATGTTGGTGTTAATATTATTGTCATCGGTCACATTTTTGCCTCTTTTGTTGGCAAAGTTACAAAATCTTAAAAAAATAATAATGTGCAAACTCTCACAGATGAAATTGTGATATTGGAGCAGAGATATCTCAAGAAAGGGAGTTTGTTGTCTAAGCAAAATGCACAGAGGAAACCTTGGACGAGGCCGAGATGTAAATACGCTTTTTCGGTTTAATTCTCTCCCAGTAAAACGTGTTGCGAAGTTTAAGGCCTGTGCACTTGGCCACGCTGAAGGGCCGCCATCCCCATGTCACCTTGTGTGCAGTCTGGTCTGTGACACCACTGGTGATTATGTCATTATTTTGCTCTGGGGGGCCTTGACACATCTGCAGAGCTGATGCACATCTCCTTTCTCGTGCTGGCATACGTCCCATATTCCCAACGCTTCATTAGTCTCGCTGCCTGCCCCTTCTTTTGCCAGATAAGAACGCCCAGCTCCAAGCTGCTTCTTGCTCAGCTCTTTGTGCCGACTTTGTGCCTGGGTCAGTCTGTCTCTCTTTTTTGATTTTGTTTTTTTAATGCCTCTCCCTTGACACTCCAGATGTCCCCCGCTTTCTCCCCTGAATTGCCAGTTGCTATGCAATAAGTGACAAGGTGACTTCATAACCCTTTAGAGCTTACACTGACCCCGTCCTCAGATTCACTCAATCGAATCGGCAGAGCAGCCACAAATAAGAACTTTGCCTTTGTTGTTTTTTGAAATATCTCAATTAAGAACTGAGCAGCGGACGCCCACATCGATGAGCCATCTTACACGTTTGAGGCGGGTGCATCTCTCGGTACAAACTTAGAGATTAACAAAGTAATTTTTTTAAGCTGAAGTGCACACACCAGACACTGCGCAAGTCTTCACTTCTCTCCTGCACATCACAGCGGAGCATTTGAACCTCTGGAGGTGTGGAACATTCATCATGCAGCTTTTGCCGACTGTGCTGCGGCCCACTGCCTAGACTGAAAATGCAAGGTGGCGCTTCCAGCTTTCATTAGATCAGCACAAAAAAAATAAATCAAACAGACGCGGCCCGCTGGCATTAAGTTATAATGTTGCTTCTTCTTTAGAATCTGAAGGCCCTGCAGTTCTGGCCAGACTCTCTATGATGGCGGCGCTTGAGCTTTTCAATCTTCTCCTCCCATTTTAGGCAGAGGTGCAGTGCTTCAATTTCCAGAATAAGGCTCGGCCCTGATCGATTCTTCAAAAAAATTGTTTGACGCCTCACTTCTGTCCGCTCTGACTTTCCTAAGGCCTCATTTACAAGTCAATCAAGGGAATCGATCAAGCCTGCGCAAAATCATGCTGCTCTTATATTAAACTGCCCGAGGAAGTGCAAGCCCACCATAGTTGTTTTGGAAGAGCTTCATGGCCTACTGCTGATGATTAAGGGCCTGCTGCTGGCCAAGCAGCTCCAAGTCATTTACAAGAACATGTTGTGCTGCGAGAGCCATTTTCACCCTTCTGATGTCGTCTTTGTGCTCCAAGAAGTCATCAAGCCGCAATGATATTTTAAAAATAATTGGTTAGAGATCAGGAGAGGAGGCAATACTTGAAGTCTAAAATACTGTAATCCCCTCACAAGAAGGCAGAGTTGTCTTATATTTATTACCAGGTGAAAGACATAACGAAGCCAAAGTTCAAAGTCTGTCCTACTGGTGTCTAAGCAGAAATCAAAGTCGAGAAATGAAGTGAGGGGCCTAATACCAGGCATCAGGAACCTTTAAAGACAATCGCACACCATTGAAGAGTTTAGCTTTGAAATCCATAATCTTGGACGACTAGGAAACACTTGACACCAACTGTGTTGTTAAGAACCAAAGAGTTCCTGAGCACAAAGAATCCCAAAATATCACAAAATGCCCTCACAAAGGGGAAAACACTTTCAAACCCCGGATAGTATCTTGGGCAAATACAGAATCTTTATACATAAAAATATTTATTATCACAAAAATAAGCTCTGTGGAGAACAAAATGGCAAAAGGTGTTGCCTGAAACAATAAAGGCAGACCAAGTCCCAGTACAAAATTCAAGGGAAACTCTAAAATAAAGCATAACATTACAAAATCCAGTAAATCATAAAAAAGCACAAGAATCCAAAAAACCTGCCAAGTCCAAAGTGCATTCAGAATGAACCAAAAGGGACTGTGGGTTTTCTCAGGTTATATGGGATTCAGGACAGGTGGCCCTGCTTCTTGGGGTACCACCAACAAAGCAGATGGAATTTAAAGGAAGATACACAGACAGCTAGAAGCTACATAATCAAAAAATATTCTTATAAGCAAAGCAATCAGAAAGGAACACAACACACATACAAATGGTATTTGGGAGGAACCCTGACTGAAACATGACACCTTTTATATTGGCACCCGAATGACTTCACGTACCACGCTCCACCGGACAGTCTAGTATTGCAGTATTAGCTTCTTTTAAAGTTGTTTTGATATTTAAAACTTAAAACTTGGACACCAAAAGTGTCTGCAAGGCGATGTAATCCAGGGTGACTTCCAGCCATCATGGGACACCAGTGTGGGTGCTTGCCAACTAAACAAAAAACACAAAACTGTAGCATAGATCCCAAAACGTGAAACCAAGTGAGTGTTTTGGGGAAAAACAATAAAAAACATAAAAACATAAGGCCTATAACGCTTCTCAATAATGATAACAATATTCAGAAGACTCCACAGTTATGTCAGCACTCAGGCTTCTCCTTGCCTTTGCTACATGATGCCCAAGCAGATTGTTCTGCCAGCGTAAGGAGCAGGGCAGAGGAATGAAAGAGGGAAGACCAGGAAATGAAACGCAAGCTAGGAATGAAGCTGGGATATTTACAGTTCTTTTACAATTTTTTTTTTCTAAGGTTTAAAAATTTTCTGTTTAAATGTTTTTTGAACCACAGCAATTCTAAGAGTGTAGTTGTTTCCTTAGTAGAAAATCATTTGATTACCATTTTTAATTGAAATATTACTGCAGCATTATTTTGTTGCTGGATTAAAAATGTTGAGTCACCACATGTTGCATGTTGATTAGCACATGCAAGTCAGACTTTCACTGGACTCTGTACACAGGACAATAAGGACCCTATAAAATGTGTTTGTTGTCTTTTTTTTATATTGCATTTAATATTTCCTTGTATATGAATCATTTTGTATTCTTTTTTTTTTTTTTTTTGCTGTCTCATAACTTCAGTTACCTTTTCTTGTTCTTTGTACGTTGAGCCCAAGGTGGCGGGGCCCCCTAATTCCTCGGCTCTTTATTTGCTGCCTTTACTGTGGGACTTTACAAAGGCCATAGAGGCCTCGGGCAGGTGCTGTGCTGTTAGCTTTCTGGCTCTTGTTGTTCAACTCCAGTTTTGTGTTTCTTTGAATTTTTAACTTCGTACCTTAATGTTTGGATGTCTGGTTTGTGGACCTTTGACTGTGTCCTTAAATATTGACTGTGTATTTCCAATCTAATTTCTTTCTGTTTTTGGTTTTCCTACTATTCAGGCTGCATTTAGTGCTTAGGTTTTTCTCAAACGTTTTTAAAAATGAGTTCTTCCTGTACTTATGGTGCTTTCATTTTTACTTTGGACACCCATTTTGTTTTTGAACGTTTCTCTATTAAATAAACAAAAAAAGTTAAAACACTAAAGTTCGGGGATTCCCCACAGTTCTCCTCTCCTTTATGTACAGACCTCAGATCTGTTTTGAGTTTTACGTCTTGGCCTTTTTTGAACTTGTGAGCCCAAAACTCAACAGTATTCTGATCATTTCCTCTGCTGTACTTGAACCGGTTGTCGACACCTCTAGCATTAATTTGGTTTCTTCTACATATTTTTGGTCTCTTGTTACAATCCTCACCTTTTTCTCAGTTTTGACTCCCAACTCCTTTTCCGTCTGCTCTTTATCTCCCGGTCTCTTTTCCAGGACTAGTCCATTTTTTTATGTTGGACACAATACTTATTTTTTTTTACCTGCCTAAGTTTACTTTCACTGTTTTCTTGTGCATTAGTATTGCTCTTTTTGATGTTATTTTTGTGACATCACTGTGCCACCATTTTGTGGATCGTTATCAATGGAGATGGTGTTGCTGGTAGCAGCACTCCATTGTCATCATTAGTGAAGCAGACATACAGCATGTCCTCACCGCAACTCTATTTAAATCTCAATTGCGCTGATGCAGATATCCAAGAGTTTGGATAGAAAAGCAAATCAACTCAGTGTCGATGTGGTCAGGACATTTTAAAGGCTTTTCCGAGCTTAGCATTTTGCTTGTGTTCTCAGACTTTACTTTGTGGTCAACGTTTTGGGCTTTCATTATTTTTGGTGCTTGTTTTGACCAAAGTCTACAATTTTAGACCCTGTTATCTCCTGGTCATTTACCTTAAAAATAAAAATAAAAAAGTAGCAATAAACCAGACGTCTAATGCTATTTAAATGACCTGAAGATTTTCTAGCATTGTTCATGTTTTTTTCAGTAGCAAAGCAGCGTAGTAGGTAGGATTGCTGCCCCTCAGTATTGAATTCATTTTATGATGATTTCTTTCCCAAACAGGAATGCAAAACCAGTAAACACTTCCCAAACTTAAAAGAGTAGCTAGGATAAATCTTAGTTTTGACACTTGTGCGATCAAATTATTCCATTTCTGGAGTTATTGTATGCGTCTTTTCTGTATTTTATGTTACCCTTTCAACACTGACATTATCTCAGTGATATTTTGGATGGCTCTTTCTCTGCATTGCCGCCATTCTGTGGTACTTTCAGATGGCCAGCACCATTTTGTTTTTGGTTGCTATGCCCATTGATGACCAAGATCACATGACACTTTCCAATCCAATCACAATCCAACCCAACTCTATTGATCAGTTACAGATTGTCCATACGGTACACAATATACTGCAATGCTGTCTGCCTATACAAGATGGCAGCACTTAGCAGCACTGGATTACTTTCAAAACAAACTTGAAATGCTATCAACAGTTAGAAAGAAGAGAAACGAGTTAATGGGAGGACTTTTAGCAGCTAATAGTTTGACTAGGAGTTTTGGTTGGTGTTTTGGATTGTTCAGCTATATTCCGCTCCCTTAAAGTGTAGGCCCCGAGCCTGTATGCTGTTTTAGGCCTACGACTCTTTGAAGGACTCCGACTTTTTAAAACAAATTGCACTGTATTACGGACACAACAAGAAACCGAAACTTCAGCTTGAGCTAAACCCTCCATCACAGGGCTAAATCTTTTTAACCCCCTCTAGGGAATTGTGTCCTAAAAGACGCTAAATAAATTAGCACTCTGGGGCGAGGAGGGGATTCCGGGGTCCTGCGTTCAGGTCCATCACTCACTGTCTTTGTGGAGTCAGGACAGGTTGCCCCCTGGGTGTGCAGCTTTTCCTCTCACATCCCAAACACACGTGTTAGTGCGTGTGTGCCCCATGAAAGACTGGTCAGGTGCCAGGGCTGCGGTGATTGGCTCCAACTTCAACATACCCTGGGTCTGAAAATGGATGATGTTGTGCTCCGTGTCAGCTGAGAGGTGAGGTTTACATTGGAAATGCTGCCATTTCATTCACTTCAGTTTGGGTTCAAGGCCCGAGTGTTATCACCGTGTAAGTGGCGCAAACTAGTGAGCAGGAATGTGAAGTGTAAAATCACAGATGTAAATGTGATCGAGTCTGAGCCACACTTGTATGTGTAAAGAAGTTCACATTGGTGAAGAAATTAAAAAATAAAATGAAGGCCATTGCTGAGGTTAACGGAGGTGTCAGGTGAACACATCCCCTCCGACAGAGGGCCAGGCGAGCGGACACCCACCGCTGTGTGTATCGAAGCCTAACTCATCAGCCTGGCAGCCATTCGCCTTGATTTGCTCAACCAGGCAGCCCTTGAAAACACGGAGCACACCTTGAGAATCGAGCATATGGTGTTTGTTTAAAGTTTTCTTAAGAATGGTCTGCCACAAGGCCACGGTTATCTTGTATGAAGTTTGTTTATGAGTAGAAAGCTAATGGCAGTTTCAAGGCTGCACTGATGTAGGACCTTAGATACCCCACAGCACACACACACTCACACACACTCTAACACACACGTTTTTCACTTACTTCAATTGAATTAATATGGAAATCGACCCTTGAGATGTTTTATCCCAAAGGTGTTCTCCGGCTCCTCCTGACTACTAACTCCCATTTGGTTTTGGTTGGCTCGTCTGAGAGGTTGGTAATATAGAATATGGTACGCTGGAGACCTGTGGCTCTCTTGTGACAGATGACACTTCTTTATTCCTTTAACACGATGGCCTTGGGCTCTGTTTGTTTTCTGACAATCTATTAACTTGCTGACTGTTTGTGAAAGAGCCAAGCAGACACTTCCTTCCAATGGTTCCCTTCAAACCCCGAGATGGATTTCAGCATTTCGGTTGACTTAACATTCTCACTGTGGGGCAACATGTGGGAGGAAGTGAAAAGGCTCATAAAATGGGAGGCACAACTAGTCGATTAATATGAAATCAAAAGGCTGGTGAGAGGACATCTGGAGGAGGATACGTAACACTGGGCGGGACAGCTACAGGACGACTGTCCAACTGTCTGTTTGAGAGGTCAACATGGTAGATTCTAAGCCGAGGATGTACTTTCAAAGTGCAGCAAATCCCCAGACCACTAGTTGGCCGCAGCAGTACTATGCTACTGCAAAGGCCCCTGGGAATTGTAGTTTTTTTAGTATGACCTGGCAGTATTTCATTTCTGTGGAGACTGGCGCCACATCTGCTCCCAGGTCTAGGCTTGTAGGGGCCTCCACCACCTCAGTCTGATGAGCACGGAATTAGAGGAGGAGCAGAGGCAAGGAAGAAGAGGAGGCCAAGACATTGAGGAAGGTGCGTTATTTGTGTGGTAGGACAGGCCAGGAGGGGCGTTGTGCTTGTTATTTGTCAACTGTTTGTTATTTTGGGTCCTTCCGCTTCCAGAGATGGGACTGACCGGGTGTCCTTCAGGGTTTGAAGATTGCTGAAGAACGCCCCATCTGGTCCCAGGTGATTCATAGAAACAAGGGAACCAGTGGCCACAATGGACTAAAGGGCGCGGTGAGGGAGATGAGGAGAGGACGAGTCATGGAGACCCCAAACCTGCCATTTAAACAGTGTCCACATAATAATAATAATAATAATAATAATACATTTTATTTATATAGCGCCTTTGCCAGGCTCAAGGCGCTTCACAGAATCTTAGAAAAAAACCAGCAGGGTATAAGTAACATTGGATACAAATGTTTTCCTGAATAGAACAATGAGACAGATAACAAAGCATTAAATAGAATAAAGAACAATAAACCAGAGTAAAATACTAAATTCAATACTAAAAGAAAAGCCTAACAAATCACCTAATTTGTGAAATAACAGACACTCAAATGATCCTGAGCACCTGGACAGAGAGGTGAACTGAAAGAAAGGGCAGAAAGTTCAGTTAAGTCAGACGCCTTCCTGAAGAGATGAGTTTTAAGTTGTTTTTTAAAAGAATGAATGGAGTCCGCTGATCTCATACACGTTCGCTCTCGAGTACTTGCTGCTCGTCATTTGGATTCGGCTTTTCAATCCCACCGGTGTGCCGTCTGCATCCTCTCCTTGTCTCCATGTGGAGTTTTTGGGTGCTTTGATTTCCTTCCACATTCACATAAAAACATAAAAGTTTAGTGGGCTGCTAACTCGGAAGTGGCCCTGTGTGCCCGAGTGGGCTCTGGTGTCCTTTCCACTGTTGGCTCCTACCTTTAAGCCAGTGCTACCACAACAGACCCTAAGAGCTATCCTGGGAGGAGCCTTGGCTCCTAGTAGGTCCAACCTTACCAGACTGGCCTTAGGCGAGTAGCCAGACGAAAGACAGCACACTGGTCCTCCAGGTTGGGGATTGGGAGTGGCGCTAACAACGCCACCCTGTAAAATAGTTACCGTTACAGAAACTACAAAGAGCATATCCATCGACAGCAGGCCCATAACAGTTCTCCGCCGCTATGGCAGTATGACCACCCCTGATGAAAGCCAAAAGGAAGTCTGGGGTGCAATGGGGGGACTGCTTGGGCTGAAGACCAAGATCCGCCTGGGAGCATGGAATGTCTGAACCATGTTCGAGACCTCCAAGACAGCACAAGTCCTCAATTAAATGAAGGGGTGCCACCTGGACATCCTGGGGATTAGTGAAAGTCACTGGAAGGGCACCAAACGCCAAGCTCTACAAGATGGATCCATCATTCTGCACTCAGGCCATGAGAGCGCCCATACACATGGAGTAGCCATCATATATAATCTCCAAAGAGAAAGCTAAAACCCTGCTTACTCGGAAGTGGCCCTGTGTGTACGAGTGGGCTCTGGTGTCCTTTCCACTGTTGGCTCCTACCTTTAAGCTAATGCTATCACAACAGACCCCCGGCCCCCCACCATCCCAAATTGGACAAAGCAGGTTACGTCCCTGAGGACACCCAGTGGAGGCCATGCTGTGCTGTTAACTCACTGAGCAGTTCTACGCAGTGTGCCCCCCCCCCCCCCCAGTGGCTAAGACATCCACTCATCCATCCAGGGTAGGGAGTGGGGACACTTTGAACTGTTAAATAAAACGAGGAGTCGCATGTAAGGAGCTCAGTGTCACAGCGCCCATGTGACAGTGACAGTACAGGGTGCTGTACTCGACTGTAGTGGCCTGGGTGGATGCTACACCTGACTGCACTGTACTCTGCTCTGCTCTACTCTGCCCACTCAGTGACAAATGCTAAGTGGCTAAGACCCCTGACTGTCAACTACTACACAAAGGGACGTGTGGCGTGTTGGCCGGACATACGAGTAAGGATGTCATTGTACTCTGTCCACGTGACAATGCTACACTTTACTCCACTCTACTACCCTCTAGTGCATTGTGCTTTGCTCTACTCGCCATACTACACTATACTCTGCTATACTAACTCCACGAGAAACACAGAGGGAGTCTCCTCATGTAGCACTGGACTGTAAACCGCCAGTCTGTGCTTTGTCACGGTGCTGGAGTGGTGACAGGTGGCACGTTGGTCGGACATGCGAGTAAGAATTTCATTACATGCTTTACTTGGGACAAGACTGTAACTGCAGCGGTGCCATGTGGACAGCTGATTGGGTTAAATGTGCAACCACAGATGAATAACATGGAGACGTCCCACAAGCTGAAAGCTTTATCAGCCTGGGCATGAAAAGTCATCAGAATGTCGGCGTGCTTGGGATGGATTTTATTTTTTGAATGTACCTGCAAATCTGAAGGATAAATCGGTGCAAATCTGAGCCAAAGTGAAGATTTAAGGGTCCTGTTGACTTAGAAGGCACTATATAAAGTGGAAAGAATTGTAATCCATTGCAACCAGAAAGTGTTCTGAGATACACAAAGGCGCTTGTGAGAAGTAGCCCGGACACAGACAGACGGGCACCCTTTTAAAGTCCACCACACGTTTATTAATCATATTTACAATAGTCCAAGTGCACAAACCCAGTGCCTCCAGCATCAATCTCCCCACAGTCCAGGCCTCTCCTTTCAGTGCCTGCTTCCTTCAGGCCACCTCCACTCTCCTTCACTTAGAACTTTGTCCATTCCTTGCTCGACTCCAGTCTCCGTTTTTTATAAAGCCCGGATGGGCTCCAGGTGCTTTCCCGACACTCCTCTGCAGACACTCCCCTGTGTGGCGGAAGTGCCGGCTGTGCTCCTGGAAGCCCTCCGGATGTCCCCAGTCTTCTTTCCCCCAGCGCTTCCTGGTGTGGCGGAAGTGCTGGAGGCCCAGGTCCTTCAGGCAGGCGGACGCCCCCTGGCGGTGACCACAGGCACCTACAGGGTTGGGCTTCCAAGCCCTGTGCCCGTGGCCCCCAATACAACCAGGGCGGACGCCCCCTAGCGGTCTGGGAGAGGAATGGGCCTTCCTCCTGTCTTCCTGGGCATCCCGGCTGGGTGCCACCCCCAGCTGCGTGCCACACGCTATATCAGGTCCCTGGCACTGAGGGTCATGTGGCCTGCCAGTCTTATCTTGTAAAAATATTTCAATAAGACTTCACCTGTCCAGTGCCTGGGCAATCATCAGGGTGCTTCTTCACTTCTCTCTGCCCACTCCATGTCCTTATTGTTCTTTCTAAGTTGCTAAATATCCATTTAGAAGGTCTGCCCAGATCCCACCCATTGTGTGTGTATACAGGTTTGGACAATCAGCTGCATGAACCGAGCTCCAGTCTTCTGCACCCGTGTCCCTGTCTATCACTCTTCTAATGGTCAGTTTTGGAGTAGTCGGCCAGAGATGCCCACCTTCACTTGTCCGCTTCTTTAACCTACAGAGCAGTTTCCACCTGACATGCCTGCTCTTCTGAGCGAGCTGCCCCTTCACTCTGGTCAGACATTTGCATATGTGCTTAATGTTTAAACCTCTGATAAGGCGATGCCATTTCAGTCGGCTTCACTTTCGGAGTCAAGAGCGTCACCTTTTGTGTCACCTTGACTATACGGGCACTAGTGGAGGGGTCCCTGCCACTGCCTTTTGTGTGGGGCATCATGGGTGAAGCACGTCTACCACCCGGCTGGGACAGCTCGCCTTGATCAAACAGCAAGGAGTGGAGATCTGATTTGGAAGACTTGTGTGCCCGTGTGCTATGCCATGCCATGCCACACAAACACACACAGGGCTGAATGAATGCTCGGTGAAGTACAGTTGCTTTCCCTGCCAATGAGCTTTTTTTTTTCGCTTCGGTCTGTGGTTTGTCTCGGCTGAAGCCTGCCTTATCTCTTTTAGCGGACCACCATCTACAAACCAGAGCAGGGTGCCCACTGGGACAAATGCAGGAAAAACAAAATGAATGAAATTTAAAGACGGTCATCCATTTCCTTTCTTCAGGATGCCAACCCTGGATGGGACGCCAGCCCATTATATGGCAGACTTCCTCTGGGCCAGTTTACCATCTTTGGGATGAAGCAGCAAAACGTGCAAAGAGAACACGCAGATGCCACACAGTAAGCCAGCTGGCATTTGAATCCTGACCCCCGGGCACGCTAGCCATGCCCAGTAAAAACGTACACTCTGTGTCTTAAACTTTTCTTTCTTTTTTGTTCCTCCGTTTGAATGAAGAACGCGCTTATTAAGAAGTCCCGCTGACACGCACGGCTCTGCTGCTTCAATTGGGGGAATCGGATTTGCAAAAAGGCGTATAAAATATTTACAAAGATTCGTCCAAGAGTTGTGTTTTGCTCACCGCAGAACGGCTGGAGTGGATTAGCTGCACAATACCCCGAACAAAAGGCCGACAGCTGATGCATGTGATGTTAGAAGGTGACAAAACAGTTAAAGCACGCGGCTGGCTACGGGCAAGCAGTCAGCAGATGCGGACAAAAGGGTTTGTGACAAGAATAACTCGCGCTGGCGCGCTCTCTCCAAGGCGAGCAGTCAAGAGGATCCAAAATACCAATACCCTTTTCTCCTTGACATTGTCTTCTCCTTACAGTCAGCATTTTAGTGCCCTTTTATAGTAAAAAAAACAGCCCCAGACATTCCTCCTTCCAATCGTCCGTAATGCGGTGCGCTGCACCAGCTGAGGCTCTTATCAGCGCGCCGCCTCCTCGGCACGTTCGGCCGCCCGTCAGCTCGGGGAAGACGGCGGCCACTGCGCCTCCCAACGCGCCCTGTCACCGCGGCCCCCTTGCCAGCTTCGGTGCCAGCGCTGAAATGCCTCCGCCATCCTCGCGGCGACATAAGCAGCACTCCCACCTGGCAGTGCCACTGAAAGCCCTGGTGGGCACGGTAACGTCTGGTCACGCTGCCATTTATTTCATCGTCCCATCCACCCTGATGCAGTGCGAGGCTGTGGGGGCCAAAGCCTACCTTGGCAGCGCTGAGCGCGAGGCAGGCGGAGAAACCACAGCTCGGGCTGCCATTTGGGGCAATCAAAAGGGGTGAAAGCACAAGAAACTGGCCTCGTCGTTACCAGTAAAGCAAAGGAGACCCCAAGCCAGAGCTGACCAGCATGCAAACCGGGAGAAAGTCACGTGCGCAGACTAAACTGGGAACACTGGGCGCGCTGTTGCTGGAGGTTAACTGAGAAAAGGAGCTTCTGGGGTTTGGAAGGGGACAACGATTCGAGGGAAAGGACTGCAGATTCAACCATCCATTCATTCATATTAGTTATTGTACTGGTGCTGGCACTGGTCTGACAGATGGAGTTCTAGTGGCCATATTGTCGCTGTCATATCAGTTGTAGCAGCAGTTGGTGTACTGGAACCAGTAGTGCTGATAGCACACGTACAGGGACTGCTGGTTTGTACGCCTTCTGTGTGTTTGTTTGGAATAATATTAAGGGAGAAAAATAAATAAGTACTAAAGGTAATAAATTATATAGTGCCTCTCACAAATTATCTATCTATCTATCTATCTATCTATCTATCTATCTATCTATCTATCTGTCTGTCTGTCTGTCTGTCTGTCTGTCTGTCTGTCTGTCTGTCTAGTCCTGCCGACTACGCTATCTATCTATCTATCTATCTATCTATCTATCTATCTATCTATCTATCTATCTATCTATCTATCTATCTATCTATCTGTCTGTCTGTCTGTCTGTCTGTCTGTCTGTCTGTCTGTCTGTCTGTCTGTCTTAATGTCTATGTCAGTATTAGCAGCAGTTTTTGTCATCTTAGTAGCACAAGTTGTAATAAATGGCACTGTGGTTGCTGAGTATTCCAGTAGCCATGCTGCTCATAGTAAAGATATTAGTTCTTCCATTCATCAATTATCTGAATTTACATTAGTAGTTGTAGTTCAAATAGGTGTGGTTTTTACATTTTTATTGTTATGATTATTATTTGTCATAGCAGCAGTAGTAGTAGTAGTAGTGATTCAGTATTCTTACAATAATAGTAATATTAGTATCAGTTTTACTCCGATTACTGTTAGTGGTAGCTTTAATTTTTAAAACATATATCGATAGTAGTAATTGATGCTAAATGTTAATAGCAGGAGTAGTACATTTCCTTAATAATAAGTAGATCCATCCATTATCCAACCGGCTGAATCCGAACACAGGGTCACGGGGGTCTGCTGGAGCCAATCCCAGCCAACACAGGGCACAAGGCAGGAACCAATCCTGGGCAGGGTGCCAACCCACCGCAGGACACACACAAACACACCCACACACCAAGCACACGCTAGGGCCAATTTAGAATCACCAATCCAGCTAACCTGCATGTCTTTGGACTGTGGGAGGAAACCCACGCAGACACGGGGAGAACATGCAAACTCCACACAGGGAGGACCCGGGAAGCGAACCCAGGTCCCCAAGTCTCCCAACTGCGAGGCAGCAGCGCTACCCACTGCGCCACCGTGCCTAATAAGTAGATGTAGCTGTAATATTACATGTAATAATATTATTAGGTTGTCAAGTCATCCATTTTGTAAACCCGCATTAGTGCTGGTTGTAGTGGTAGTGCCATTATTATTATTATTATTATTATTGTTAGTAGTAGTAGTATTTTTATTGTTATTATTATTATTATTATCCCTGTGATGAGATGAGCTAGCGTCTTGTTCATGGATTGTTCCTGCCTTGTGCCAGTGCTTGTTGGGACTGGCTCCAGCCCCCCATGACCCTGCTCAGAGCTAAGCAGCCTTAGTTGTTGTGATTATTACTATTGTTAATACTAGTAGTAGTAGTAGTAGGGATGGTTGTAGTGTTGTTACTCTAAAATGCAGTAACAGCAGTATTCTCACGCTCGTTTTAGTTTTTGCACTAACCAGTTTGATCCTCGTAAACTGTAACGTTGCTTGTGCATTATTGCGACCCTTCACATTGCCATGCCCTTTAGTAAGGCTAGCAGTAGCAGTAACAGTAGTTTGGGGTTTGTGATTAACAGTTCACATGGCAGTAATCCTTAAAAGTAACGCTATGCCATGAGTATCAGAGGTCGTTTTCATATTAGGGTTTGTATTAACTGTAGTGGCGCTAGTAAGAGCTTGAAGTGGTTGCAGGAGTAACTGGCACAGTCGTCACTAGTTGTTGTACTTGTACTTGTACTAATGCTATGAATTAGGTCGATGTTCTTAGTAGTAATTTTAATATTAGCAGTAGTATTAGCATCGGCAGTAGTACTATTAGTAATATTAGAAGTCAGATCCGTTGTAATTGGTCCTCTCGTTATTCATCGCCATAGTAGGTGTTGTGCTTACTGTCATATAATTCACATACAGTTAGTTATGAACATTAACATTAGTTCTAGTAGTAAAGTCAGAATTAATACTAACAGCAGTATTGTTAGTGCTCTAAATGGGTATCTCGCTCGTCTGTTAATATTAACATTGGCTTTTGTCCTTTTAGGAATATTCCAAGGCGCAGCAGGAGTACTTGGTACTCTCACTGACTAACACCCAGAAGTCGTAACTTTCAGTAGCGCACACAGCTCACGCATTTCGGTGGTAATTGGGGTCCGTGGTATTCACTTCACCGCTGGCTCTACGAGTGACACTAATAGGCGTAGTAGAGTGTCACTCATGGTGACCCCCGATTAGTTCATTAGGGTGTCAGCAGTAGTGCCACTGGTCACAGTCAAGGTGGCGTTGGCAGCAGCAGTTGACGTCTTCCTGATTAGCAGCTGATTATTCAGAGGAGGAGCAGCAGCCGTTCTGCTGTTCTTATTATTTGTGACTCTTTGTGCTCGGACTTCCGTTCTCATGTAAACCCAAAGGATACTCCAAGTTCAAATGCCCATGCAGACCCTCGATCCCTGCCCGTTTCAAGACACTGTTGTTGGGGGGGGGGGGGGCTTTCTCTCATCCAAGACACAAAGCATTTGTTGTGCTCGAACTGGGAAGGGGCCCGGCTATGTATAACCTTTGTAATTCCCCTTCCATTCCGTGTGACATTCATTTATCTGCCAAGCGCGTTTGGCAAGGCTCAGCCAGCTAGCGCCGTTCCAGTGACCGCTAACCTTGGTATGTCCTGACACTCATGATGAGTATCTGCAGGACGCAGAAGGCAGGCGGGACGGCAGGCTGCTATGTCAGGCTTTTATTGTGTGCTGCAGAGGCCGGGGACGGCCCGCACAATCAGACAAATGACCCCTGAAGGGAAAGTGACTTGAACAATGCTGCTGCCCCAGGGAAGAACACACAGAAGGAGTGACAGAAAGAAGGAGGAAGAAGAGCAGCACTTCACAGCAGCGTCTCGTTTTCGGTTTTGTCTTCTGAGCAAAACTTACAGAAAAGTTTGCTGCTCCCCTCCCCTACGCTGCTAGGTCATTTGAGGGGGTCCACCCAAGTTAAAGTTCTGAGATGACTTGTGGGGAGGTGTTTTTTTTTTTTTTTTTTTTTTTAAAGCGGGCCGCACAACATTGCTAGAGTCACACTCTTGTCCTGCCCACCACTGCCCCCAGTATACTCACACCAATCCATTTTGCTTGTTTTCCTCCTTCTCCCCTGGGGTCCCCATGTGGCTCCTGCCTGCCGTGTCTCAGTTTTTTTGCCCCCCCCCCCCAATGATCTGTCAGCTTCATCATGGACACTTTTTCTCCTTCTTCTTCCCACCCCAGACTGTGAACTGAACCTCAGCCTGAGATGACGACTTGAGGCTCCGCTCAGGATCTCGCTTTACTGTGCTTGTGTTTCGGGGTCCTTGTGGTGGCTCATTAGTGGCCGTGTCACTGTACTGCCTCAGTTGTGACGTTTATTTTTGTTTGCCCGTGACGTTTGCCTGCCCTGTCTTACTGTACACTCAAGTGCTTTGTGTAAGGATTCTGTTAAATAAGGAATCTTAATACAAAAAAGTTTGGTTGTGAGTGTCAGTGGGCTTTGCTCCCAAACTGTTCGATAACATTTCAGTAATTACTTTCCAATCTGATGCTGATCTTTCTGATCATAAAAGAGTTCACTATGATAGCAAATGACGAGAAGAATTCATCATTCATGGCAGAATTACGGTATTTGAGAGTTCCTCTCGAGTGCCTCTTTCTCTTGCACAATTTGGCTCAAAAACCAATCAGCACATCGTCTTCTCCTAACAGGCTCAAGATTCGAGTTTGTTTTTTTCACGTCCAGCCATTTCTGTTCCTGACCGTCCTCGAGAAATTGAGACACACAGACAGACTGACAGACAGACACACACCCATCATCGACATTTCAATGTTTTCGCTATCAGGAGACCCTAAAACGTCGAGATCTGTCAAAATCTAGAGATTGAAATTTTTCCTAAATCCAAAGTTTTCACTCCTCCCCCATAGATGATCGGTTATGGTAGGGGGTGGGCAGTTTATACTTATATTAATATATATCATACGATAGTAGGGAGCAGGTTGAGGAGATCCTGGAGAGGTGGAGATATGAGAGGAGAGGATTGAAGGTCAGTAGGACCACCAAGGCAGAATCCATGTGTGTGAATGAGAGGGAGGTCAGTGGAATGGTGAGGATGAGGGGAGTAGAGTTGGTGAAGGTGGAGGAGTTTAAATACTTGGGATCAACAGTACAGAGTAATGGGGATTGTGGAAGAGAAGTGAAGAAGGCAGGGTGGAATGGGTGGAGAAGAGTGTCAGGAGTGATTTGTGACAGACGGGTATCAGCGAGAGTGACAGGGAAGGTCTACAGGCCGGGAGTGAGACCAGCTGTGTGATATGGGCTGGAGACGGTGGCACAGGAGACAGAGCTGGAGGTGGCAGAGTTAAAGATGTGAAGATTGGCACTGGGTTTGACGAGGATGGACAGGATTAGAAATGAGGACATTGGAGGGTCAGCTCAAAGTCAGAGAGGCGAGATTGCGTTGGTTTGGACATGTGCAGAGGGGAGATGCTGGGTATACTGGGAGAAGGATGGTAAGGATAGAGCTGTCAGGTAAGAGGAGAAGAGGAAGGTCTAAGAGAAGGTTTATGGATGTGGTGAGAGAGGACATGCAGGTGACAGAGCAAGATGACGAGGACAGAAAGATATGGAAGAAGATGATCCGCTGTGGCGACCCCTAATGGAAGCAGCCGAAAGAAGAAGAAGAAGATTATTGTTATTATTATTATTATTATATTAATAACCAGCATGCAACACTTTACTTCTCTCAATGAGGGCAGAAGTCAATTGAGTGAGTGATTTGGTGGCAGCAGTGGGATTGAATACACCTTTTGTCTTCTGAAGGTCTTTTATCCTTTCAAGTCCATGCTAGTTTTTTTTTTCAAATACACTGAGATGGTGATAGGAATTAAAAAAGAGTCTTTATTTTATATTACACCTTTTAATAATCTTAACAAGTACCCAGTTGAGGTCAGATTTTTATATTTACTTTTTTTTAAGGTCATTTTCTTAGGGTCACACAGTACCTTTTTATTTTATGTACTTTTTATCCTGAGAACATAAGTTTGACGTTCAGTCCTTTTGTCGCTCGTTTGGTTGACCAGCTGCTCAGTCGTCCAATGAATCCACGCAGACTTTGTAAAAGTTGTCTTACTTTCTACTTCGTTGTTTTGTAACACACTTGGTGTGAAAAACTCCATTCTGGTTTTAGTCTTAATTGCACTTCCCATAGTCTCCACCAGGTGTCCTGAAGGATGTGATGTGCTGTTTAATTGAAAGGATTCTGCTGGTTTACAGCTCACCGTTCTTACTGCCTATCTGTTGTCATACTGTGGATGATTTTTACAAAGGAGATGCTCTCAGTTTGAGACACCAGCTCCGGGTCTCACAGGCAGCCGTTAAACCTGCACCTGCTAAGAGTGACTTGAGTGTCTTTGCAGGTCCTGTGTGACCCTGAGATTCGTGTTGTACTTTCAGCTAAATCTCCTCAGGTTGCCGTGTAATGCAGAATTCCTGCCAGGTGTGCTAAAGCATCCTAAGCACTATGGCCGTGAAGTTGCTGCACGTGAATTCTTCAGGCCTTCTGACGTTCCTGCTTACTCTTGCAACTTACACAACATGCAAGTCAGAATTTCACTGCACTCTGGACACTTGACAGTAATCTGCCTTCATAAAAGTGTGGCCATCTGGTTGCTCTATCTCTGTCATTCCAACAGATGGCGCATCACAAACATTTTTAGTGATAAAATGCATTTCATGTGTCTTTCCAACAGATGCCGCATCACAAACATTAACACTGCTGTTACAAGTCTCATACCAAATGGCATATAACAGAGACAGACAGTACTGCATGGTGCACTGCAAATGTTAACGCTGAGGCCCACGTGCATTAGTTCGATTTCATCCCGTCTTAGACGGGTAGCACTGCTAGTGGCCCTATAAAGTTATATTATCTTAGAGTTACCTATTTGGATAAGAGTACTTTGGAAAGGATTGACTTCTATCATCCCAGGCTCTAACATGCCCACCCGCTGTAACCAGATATCCCACGTATCACTCCCACCATGTCTGTCTCGTATGTCACCAAACACGACTTAAGGAGGCTGGCATCAGGGCGGGTATCCAGCTGCTCCCTGTGATGAGTTACAAAGCCCGCCATACTTGGTTTTGAGTCTGTTGCATTTCGTGATCGTTACTTATACCCATCAAGATTTTTGAAACGGACAGTGAAATCTGTTTCACGGGCGAGTCGTAATTGCCAAACGTGAAATTCACTAACAAGTTTTTTAGGGTTGTAAAAAGTCTTGTGTGGATTAGAAAACAATGAATACGGCCCTGTAAAGCCTCGCTCACACTTCCGTGTTTACTTGTGTTCTTCTCCGCAGCAGCGCAGTGCCCACCGGTACAATCCGTGCTATTCACGCCCGTCGCTCACATCGTCACGGAGCTGCATTGTGTTTTTTACACTCCATGTCGCCCGTACGAAGACACACCCTAAACACCTAACGTGATTTCACCACAGCACCGCCTTCTAACGCCTGGAGGAGACGCACAATTTTGGGTGATTTTTAAGTAGAAATCTTCAAGTCAGTTTTAAATGACTGGCCAGCGCACTCGGAATTGATGCATGAAAACTCGTCTTCTGGACCAAAAATATTTCAATGCCTTCCTGCTTGTGTCAAAGGTGCGAATTTAGCCATTTATTTTGTGAATAAAAGCCCTGGGTTTACGTACAAATCGCGTCACTCGGCGCCAGTGATCGTGATGAAGATGACGACCAGAGAAGGGTGGCAGGGAGCTCGAGAACATCAGTGATTTTATTTTATGGCAAAATCTGAGACAAAGATAAAGAAACAGAAATCTAGTTTGGTCTTAAAAAAAAGAGGAGAGGAGGGCCGTGTGGCGAATTTGGACGCCCTGTTACATAACGTTATGTCGTTGCTCTGTTGTGGAGGGCATCCACCACCGAGAGTTTCCTTACATGAGTGCCTTGTATTAACAATCTAGTTATGGATCAGTGAAAAAGAGATAATGCTGTTAGCCACAGTGCCCCCTCTCGGCCTGGAGTGTCCAGACCACGACGTGACAACGTCTTTATCTCTTTATATGTGTTCTGTCACACATCTTTAGAAAAGTCCTGACAGGGTGAACCTCCTAACACAATTTTTGTTATGAATCGCCCTTTTGGAATTGACGTCTGCCTTTTTACATTATTTATTAGCACTACATAACGGCAGCCATGTTGTCGTTGTTGTTGTTGTGTGGGTTTCTCTGTTCCAGTAGCCGCTGCTTTCTTTCTGTCCTTTTGAGAATTTTGCCTACAAGCCTCTTAACCTGACATCTCTCGGGATTGTGGAGGTCGGGCCCTGATGAATTTGGGGCTTTTATTTTATTTCATTTATTTATTTAATTTATTTTCTGGATGGATGTGTACAGATGAGCTCCACTTCTCAGTTCTGACCTCCATGGTCCTGTCACGTTTTGGCTTGATGGTTTTCAACACCGTTGTCTTCATGACTGTTGTTTTTTATGACCTGCTAGTGAATTTAAAAAAGAGAGAGAAGACGATGACGACGATGAAGAACAATGCGGGGTCGTCTAACTTTGTCCTGCAGTCAGCGGGCAGAAGTGTTAAAGCAGCTCCTTGTGTGTCGCGCGAGCGTCCAACTGCCTCCTTTGGTAAATGGGAGACTTGGGATTGAAATTTAAAACTTTTATTAATGTCATTGTCTCCTTGTGTATCAGCAGGTTCCGGAGCGATTCCTGGAAGTGGCTCAGATCACATTACGAGAGTTTTTCAATGCCATTGTTGCAGGCAAAGATGTTGATCCTTCCTGGAAGAAGGCCATATACAAGGTCATCTGCAAGCTGGACAGTGAAGTTCCTGAGATTTTTAAATCACCCAACTGTCTGCAAGAGCTTCTGCATGAGTAAAGATTTCCATCGGGTTTTTGTTCTTTTTTTTTGATGTTTTTGAAAGGATAAAAAAAAAAAAAAAAAAGTTTTGGCCTTCCCTTCTCCGTGATCCTTTAATTCCGCAGGAGGCTTTTGGTTTCCCTCCCTGTTAAAGGCCCTCAAAGCCGTGGGATATTTCAGCAGCGTCTCCTCAGTGGACTTCTTCTTCTCCCCAGCGGCTGTGTGGCTAACTGTACTGCACCCCCATAGGCCCCTCGGCCCCCCGTATTTCGTCACTCAGAGGCACAGATCTCATGAAGACAAATTTGAAATGTGCAGAGCTGTGCTGCATAGGGCATTATGTTACAGATTGTAAGACTCACCCATAGAGTTGGTTGTTTTGTACAAAGCGCTGTGGACGGATGTTCTTACCCAACACTCTGGCAAGAGGACTTCAGTGACAAATCGCTTCAAAGAATGAGGAGTTCATCCTCTGGTCCCAAACCTGTATGGACGGGTTGTCTTGTGTTGAGATGGCATTGTGGCACTCGCCATGTCGACTACCAGCAGAGGGCGCCATTTTTCGGGTTGTTTCACGATTTGGCCCAAGTCCTCCAGGGCAGAGAGAACTGCGTACAAAGAACGCCTTGCTAGCCCCTTGAACTAAATGACAGAATCGATTAATGAATCGAACATCAAGCCCCTCCAGTGGGATTTCACTCGGCTCTTCTTTCAAAGTGAGCCAGCCCGGTGTCCTCGCTGATTTGAGTTCCCTCAGATGACTTCTTCCCATCGCTGCCCAGAGCTCTGTTAGACTTCAGCCATCACGCGTACCGTTTCTGACTATCGGAGAACGAGCTCAGTCAGTTTTATTCACGAGTGTAATTTTGCTGGAATCACGGACCGCAGATTTGTTAGACCCGTAGACTTCCGCCATCTCCCTTCCCCAGGGAGTGTTTATCCCGTTCTGCACATCCACCTCCACTTTGTTCGATCTGAAGAGACGCATCCAATATCTCCTTTAATTCTTTAGCCATCCCAGTGGTTGTCGTCCTGTGGGCTAACGCGTAGTGCCGTTCTCGCGACCGTTGTAGCCGTGCCTCCTGCATCTTCTTGGCTATTTGCACAACTTCCATCCGTTTGCAGACAGGAGACACTTTCGCCGAGTGAGGCCCGGTGACCATTCGCGTCTCCATCACACGCTGGGTTTGCTCTTTCTCCTTGGCGGCCAACGGCGGACTTGTAAATCTTCACCTTCAGGCGTCTGGTGATCATTCATTCACGCACTGGCATCGGGGATTGAGTTTGGAATTTGATTCTGCGGGAGTCACGGTTTGAAATGATTGACCTGAGATTTGTTAGACCGGTAGACTTCAGCCATCACATGGACGCAATTTTGAAATGGTCTTTGGTTATTTGAAAATGGACCCAGTTGGTCTTTCGTTCATTTGATTTTGTTGGAACCCTTCTGTGTAATAATCGACTGTAGCAGGCCTGTTGAACCCTCAGGCCGCGGCCCTCCCACATGCCAATAACAAACGTTTCCCGTTGTTTGACAGGGCACTCTGATGGTTTTTTTATGTTGACTGAATTTCGTCACAATCGCTCACCGCCCTAAACTATTTTCAAAACTACGACTGGCTGTAAAAAAGTAAGCAAAGAAAGTGGGAAAGTTGAGCTTTCTGAGCTTTTTTGAGTTGAAAGTTGAGCCGCTCGTGAAGAAATAACGGTGGGATTTGCATCTTTTTGTAGATTGGCACAAAAGAACGTTTTTTTTCGATTTTGACTCCACCGCCATAAAATAAAAACATCATCTGCGTACAGTTGACTGGAGTTGGATCATTGTATACACTTGTCACCATCTTGAAGATGCAGACAAAATCGGCTTCTAAAAATGCTGCACCGTTTATTTTACCCTGAGCCCATCTGATTCCCCGTGGCCCGGAGCTCACAACGAGAGTAGGTTTCATCTAGGAAGTGGCACACGTTAGTCATGACCTCTGACCTTTCGTAGCGGCGTGACGTGCCAGTCCTCTCTACTAACTCTTAGACGTCGGAGAGTAAAATGCCATCCGTGTGACTGCCCTGCTGACCCAATTGCTGGACTTTCACTTTTTTTGTTTCGGCACAGCGGATGAGCTGAAATGCGGGAAAGCAAAATTTGTCAGCACAAAGCCTTAGAATCGCACTGATAATACAATGCCTGTGACGCCCTGGCAGTATCTGCCGACTTTGGACATTCGAGACAATGGAGTGAGTGAAGTTCCGCGATGAATCCTAAACAGCCAAGCGTTCTTCATCTCCGCCGCCCTCCGGAGAGGCCTGACCTCACCGCAGCTCTCTTGTCCGCACAATCCCGGAGGCCGGCTCGAAAATGTCACTCGAAGCATCTCGGTTTGAGGGCGGCCATCCCGTCAGGTTGGCGTTCTTCAAACGGTGGCACCGGCCTTTTTAATTATCTGCGAAATGAAGCCGTAGCACATTCACAAATGAAAGCCGATGGTTCGGAGGGCTTTATGCAAAGTCAGAGCTCATCTGCATAAGTCTCTCCGCACGCAGTCGGCCGCCCAGTTTGTTATCAAGCCAGCGTTCGGTTTAATTACAGGAGGGAAGAGGGAAAGGATGTTAGGCGAGGCCACCGTTTCATCTCGTCAGACACCTCTGTGTAGAGCGGCCTTTGTTTGAGAGCCATACTGCCACTGTGCCTCTGTATCTGGAGGAGATTATCGCACAAGTAAACTTCCTCCGCTATCAGGTTACTCCCACGTGCACAATTTGCTTAACAAAAATGACTGGAGTGCCGGCGGCGGCGGTGGGGACGGTGACGGCGGCCGCCTGGCCTTTCAAAATTCACAGAAAGAGATGAAGAAAGGTGCAGCAGGCAGCGAAGTGAAGTCGGCCCCCTTCGCTGTCTTCCTTTTCATTCCAAACGCTTGTTTATTTATTTATTTATTAATGAATGAATTGCTGTATTTATTTCAATTTTCCCTCTTGTGCAACAAAAATAATTATTAGTGTGCCTTCTGTGGCTCGCATTTTGATTTTCTTATACATTAGTGAAATAACGACAACTGCAATAATCACTAGACGGCCGTCTCTGTCTTTTTGCTGTTAAATGATGGTGTATAGCTATGCATATATTGTGTGTGTGTGTGTGTGTGTGTGAGGGGGTGTGCAAAACTAGAAACAGAGGCGTGTGTGTGTGTGTGCATACATGTACATATATGTAGATGGGGGTCTGTGTGTGTGTGTGTGTGTGGGCCTAGATAGAAACCTGGATACGTGTGGATGTGTGCGTATGTCTATATTCACTATAAATATATATATATATGTGTGTATACAGTACATGTACACATCTATGACACACCACACACAATATAGATATGTGTACAGGCAGGTTATGCATCACTGCAAAAAAGTTTTTACACAAGCCGTTAAATCTTGTTTCCCTTGTCGTACGATTTACTGACTTATTAAGAAATTCGTATTTAGGGTAATTTAGGTAATTTTAAGAAATCTTGTCAAGTATATTTTGTTATCTCTATTGGCAGATTTGGTCGCTAAATAAAGCAAAACAGCTCCCATTTCAAGTTTGTTCATTTGTTTGCAGTATATGCATACGTACAGTACACAGACAGAGGGTGTGCTCAAATAAAGGGCTGGATATGAAGATTCATTGAAATGTGCACAGAGCGTACAGTATGTGTGTGTACAGGTAGATGGACACTCTAAATGTGAATTTCCCTTTGGGATTAATAAAGTATCTATCTATCTATCTATCTATCTATCTATCTATCTATCTATCTATCTATCTATCTATCTATCTATCTATCTATCTATCTAATCCTGCCAACTACGCTATTTATCTGTTATATAGTACCTTTCAAATCTATCTATCTATCTATCTATCTATCTATCTATCTATCTATCTATCTATCTATCTATCTATCTATCTATCTATCTATCTATCTATCTATCTATCTAATCCTGCCAACTACGCTATTTATCTGTTATATAGTACCTTTCAAATCTATCTATCTATCTATCTATCTATCTATCTATCTATCTATCTATCTATCTATCTATCTATCTATCTATCTATCTATCTATCTATCTATCTATCTATCTATCTATCTATCTATCTATCTAATCCTGCCAACTACGCTATTTATCTGTTATATAGTACCTTTCAAATCTATCTATCTATCTTTCTATCTATCTATCTATCGACAATCTCTAAGTATATTAAATACAAATCAGGCAAGCATACATAGAGTTTATCTACCTGCCTGCCATGTGTGCGTGTGCATGGGGGGGGGGTGAGGGGGGTGTTTCCCTGTACATTCATATGTAAAATTTATGCACAGTATGAATATTCAGTACACGTGTACACACACGCACACACACCCGTACATTTACACAGGTGTGTACATTCATATAGAAAACACATATATAGTATGAGTGTACAGTACATGTGGACACACACCCACAGATTTCAACCACTGGCATATACTGTACATGTACATTCCTAGTCACACACACACACCCTGTGGTCTGTATACACACTCGGCCTACATATACAGTAGGCGCATTCAGACATATGCACATAAATCAGTGTGTATGGATGAGCGTGCATATACTTACACAGGGTTGTGTGTCACATACTGTACATTACATGTCATGCCATGTTGAGGGTGTGTGTGGGTGTGTACACACATATACAGGATGTGCGTGGAGGGGTGCGTGTGTGTGTACATAGTCACATATGGGGTGTATGTACTGTATATACTGTATGTACAAGTGCAGACACACACACACACACACTTTATATATAATATGTACAGTACACTATATATGCAGAGAGGGTGTGTTTGTTTCTTCATAATAAGGTGTGTGTGTGTGTGTGTCTGCTTATCTCAATACAACTCGTTGTGTGTGTGTTTGTGTGTGTGTATAGGCAGAGGGTGTACATAGGGCTATATAGAGGTGTGTGTAAATATACACATTGGGGTCTTTGCTGTGTACTGTAAATATATAAAGAAATGAATGGTAAACCTTTTTCTTTGAGAAGTGAAGCACATTTGTAACCCGTGTTTGATAAAGCCGATTATGTTTCCTTACTCGAGTGCCCCGACTTGCCGTTTTTGGGGGGTCTCGGCTCTTTTTGTAACCGTGGTGCAGATTTGACGTGTTTTCTTAGCCCATCCGAGTGTAGCATAGCCGCAATATTTAAAGAAACCAAGTGATGAGTGGATGTGAAGTGATTCAAAGTGAGGCTCCTTGTTGTCGTCCCGCCATGTTTCGTGAAGAGATGGGTTTGTTTTCCAACGACTGGGCGCTTTGATTTTATTTTATTTTTATTCATGTTATTATATGGAGAGCGGGGGAGTGAGAGAGACGTTATTTTATTTTATTTTGTTGCTCTGTATTAGACTCTTGGCATTGAAGCAGTTTCTGCAGTTCAACGGGAGAGCGTGACGCGTGATGGCGGATAATTACGGACTCAAAAGGCAAGCGTACACCCAGAAGGAAGAGATTTTTTTTTGCTCCTTTCTTTTCATTTCACAAGTTCTAACAATGCCGTGTGGCACCGAGGATCGAGGGCTGTGACTTAATCCTCTCACACCGTCTAATGTCTGAAGTGACTCAAAGCTGAAGGGGAGCTTTTAAGAATCCGCGGCGGGGAAGCAAACACGTTCTGGCGGTAGTCTTTGAAAATGGAGAGCGGAAGTGGGATGTGTCTGTGGGGTGCGTGGGAAGGGCGCTATATACTCAAATAAACACAAGTGAACGGGTGAGGACAGCAGTTGGGCCCGGCGGGTTCACAAGAGAATTGAATTCAGTTATGCTGAATATGCCCTACACAGCATGGTGGTTAACGTCGCCGCCGCTGCCACCTCACTGATCCGCCATTCAAGGTTCATGTCCTGTGCCCAGGTGCTCTCCTCCCGCTGCCTTTGTGGGTTTCCTTCAGTAACTCATGCAGCGTCTTCAAAGACCTGCTGCTTGGCTTCATTGGCAAGTCCATGACTCCTGTTTGCTCTGAAATGGACGGGGTGCCTGCTCTCCATTTTGTGCCCAATGCTCAATCCACCAACTCTCACCCTCCTCATTAGCTGGGGTTAGGAGCAGATGTGTGTGTGTGTGTGTGTGAACGTGGACTGGTTCTGCATCCATGGTACCCAAGGAAAAGATGGGCTCACAAAACTGACTGACAGATGAATTGAACTGAAATGGATTGGCATCCCATTTGGCACCAGCTCTTGCCTCGCACCCGCTGATCTAGATAGCCTCCTGTTTAATTGCAATATGAGGGTATGTGGCAGGTATGGAGGGGCTGGCAAAGAAACTGAAAACGGGGGAAAAATTGGCGAAGGTTTACTGAGGAGGAACCCGATGAGGCGTCAACCGCCAATATGCGCGTAGGCCATCTTGCTTGTTTTTTAATTTTCAAAATGGGATCAGTTAAGATGAACATTTCTAGTTCTCCTATAAGAAAAGTCGATACAAACGCATCACCCCAGCCACACTGGAGACAACGATGCCCACGCCTGACCCCTGTAACGTCTAGCCGGTGGTCAGCGGATCCTCTACACGGCTAACCTCATTTAATGAATTTCACTGAGGCCACTCACACGTATCCATCGACCCGAAAAGCTTCCCTTCCACGTGCTGCGTCTGCCGACAAGATGGCGCTCCATTTGTAAGCGAGACGTTTCATCGCCGCCCGACTCGTCGTAACCCCAACCCTCGCGATTTTCAAACACGAGCGAACGTCGAGCTTCAGTCGGCCGATGGTCTGAGGTGGACGGGTGCAGGCCCCCCTTCGGCCAGAAGATTAGGGACACCGCCGTTCTTGTGTTGCCATAGTGGACTGAAGGCCTGCAGGTTTGGACGGAGTGACGTGTTCCACTGGCCCGGATTTTTATGTAAATAACCTGAGAAAATAAGACACTGCCTTTATATAATTTAGCAATATTTTGTAAATAGCATTACTACGCTCTTTTGTAATAAAAATGAGAAAAGAATGACTTTTATTTGATTATAGTGCAGTAATTGCAACTGGTGGTCAATTTCACAGTTTTTTATATTCTAATATATACACATATATAGATATATATATATATATATGTATATACACACATGCGCATATATATATATCTATATATCTATATATATATATATATATATATACACAGTATATACATATACACACACACATATATATATATATGTGTGTAAAGCTGGTAGCAACTTTGATTGTGGATTTTTGTTGTTGTTATTTGTTCTGAGGACTTTGCATAATTTATTGGTTTAATTTATGCTAATTTATTTGATGAAGGTGTACAATTTTGTATAACCAAGGATGTACTGTAATATGAATTCATGGAAGAAAAAAACAAAAAAAAAAAAAAAAACAAATAAAAGTCCTTGTCCATCACTCAAATCTTTTGGGGAAAATGTACAAAGAGGTGCAAGTAGCCAGCAAGTTAAATTCAAACCTTTCAAGTCTAACTTGGCAGCTACGAAACTGAAAATACTGCAAATCTACAATAATAATGTTTTTGTTTTTGGGGGTTAAAAAAACAAAGAAAAAAGGATCTCTTTTCTTTTGTGTGTTTTATTGCTTTTTTGTATTCTCTCCAGACCTTTACCTTTGCTTTGTACCACCTACAAGATACAGTAGTTCAATTGCCTTGTGTGCCTTCCATCTTCTCTGAACTGAATGTATGTGCAGTATATATGCAAGCTTGTGCAAAATAAATTCAAATTGCAAACTTTTGGTATGTGCTGGACTTGTTGGCTCTCTTCTTGACTCAACGGATTCGTTCTGGTGGCGGCGGCAGTGGCTGCTTGGGCTTGAAGAAGCCTTTGTTCCCTCACCCACCGGGTCCCTTCTAACAAGTCAGCTATTCCATGCATCCATGGCCAGCTGTTTAGCTTTCCGTCCCACGTGTCGTTTTATTTAGACTCGGCCTAACATTTTCCTACAGAAAGGTCGCGGCCCTCCAGATCACTTGCTTGTGTAAAAATAATCCCTGCAAGGCGCCGGTGCCATTCGAGCGCCAGGTTTACATGTTCACGCCGCGTCCCTACGAAGGGCGCTATACAGTGTCTGTAAAAAGTCTTCACCCCCCTTAGAAGCTTTCATGCCTTATTGTTGTACAACACTGAATCTCTTTTTAAAAGAAAAAGACCCTTCAATATCAAAGTGAAAACAGATCTCTGCAAAGTGGTCCCGATTAATGAAATTGTAAAACACAAAAACATGAAATCGCTTGAAGTGTTCACCCCCCAAAAATGGACTTACGTACGTGGCAGCCATGACTGGTGACAAGTTTTTATTTCAGTGACTCAAATGAATTGATTTGTGAGCACAATGGGCCCCGTGCTGTAGTGCCTGCGGGTCCAGCATGATGTCGTCAGCGCCTTCTATTTCATTGTCGCTGGGAGATGTCGAAAGTGCAAGCGTAAGAAGCGGCTGAATCACGAGTCTCGACCCGAGGACCGGTCTAAGGCTTCTCAGTCACTGGATTTGCAAATAAATCCCTGCACCTTTCACAATTTTCATTTACTTGTGATTCTGTAAGAAAACATCCATCCATTAATCAACACGCTATATCCTAACTACAGGGTCACGGGGGTCTGCTGGAGCCAATCCCAGCCAACACAGGGCGCAAGGCAGGAAACAAACCCTGGGCAGGGCACCAGCCTACTGTAGGGCACACACACACCAAGCACACACTAGGGACAATTTAGGATCGCCAATGCACCTAACCTTCATGTCTTTAGACTGTGGGAGGAAAGCCACGCAGACACGGGGAGAACATGCAAACTCCACGTAGGGAGGACCCGGGAAGCAAACCCAGATGGGTCTCCTAACTGCAAGGCAGCAGCGCTACCCACTGTGCCACCCCGTAAGAAAACATTATTTGTATTATACATCTAAAATGCAAATCATACTTTGTGCATGGAGCGTATGAACGATTGTGTTCAATATGTCATGAGTTGTGTCACACATGGGTGTCTGAAGATCGTCTTACAGGCTTATCTCAGGTATGCGATGCCACCCCGGGACAAGAGGGGGCGCTGTCGCTCACCGTGCTTTCGCTTTCCTCCACAGCTCCAATGAGGGTGACTGACCTCGCCCTATTCACCCAGAGAAGGCCCGCCCCTTGTGGTCAGAGTAGTACAAAGTTGGACGTCCCCTAGAAGCAGGGTGTCACTTTCGGAGCCGAGCCTGTCACAGGACGGAGCCACCAGGCCAGACCCGCTTCAGTTTGAAAGTCTCAGTCACCTAAAGCGACTCGCTCGGGTTTGTTTTGACTGCACCATCTTGCGTCTGGTCCTTTCAAAGCACATTTTATTTGGGTTACCTTGTGTTAAACGAGGTGGCCCAGTGGCACCACAACTGTTTGGTTTATACTCCTCCAATCGCTGGGTGTCCACAATTCAATAATTATATATAATTAGCTATATGTGAATGAATAAACAGCAATATTATTTATATATTTCTATACACACACACCTACACATATATCAAAATAATGCAGACATAAATGATATATTTGGGATGCAATCAGAAGGGCAATGACTTCCTGTGTACGCCTGACTGCAAATGAATCAAAAGAGTCGATTTTCTTCAACGGGTTGTTGGAAGACATGAGATCAGTAAAGTGAAGAGAAACGGCCATCGGTGGCCATACCAGCCATGAGTCATTTGACTGAACAGCCACACCTTCTCAACTGGACCGAGCGCTGGAAGCCATTCCATTTATGCCGGGCCTCACTGTCTTCTTCCAAGGTGGAGGTTTCTTGCAGACTCCATCAGATGTTCCTCCAGGATTTTACCCACACAAGCCTACAGAGGGCCTGCTGCAGAGAAGCATTCTCACAGCCTGATGCTGCCACCTCCATGTTTCCAGGTGGGGATGGCATGTTTGTCTTGAACATGTTGTTTGGTCTAAAGGACAATTGTGATCACATCTGACACAAGAACCTTCTTCTAGCTGACTTCCGAGTCTCTCTTGTGTCTTCTCCTGACACGGCCTGTGCGCCTTCTCCATTTGCTGTTCTTCCGTAAAGCTGCGACTGGTGAAGCACCCGGGCAGAGTTACTGTCTCTCCAGTCTGAGCCACTGCAGCTTGTGACTCCTTCAGAGTTCTCCGAGGTCTTTTGGTGGCCTTCCTCACTTGTCGCCTTTAGTTGTCTCCTGTACTCTCTCCATTTCTTCACGATTGATTTAAGTGGACATTCAGTGACTTGGAGGTCTCCCGACTTGTGCTTTTCATGGAGTCACTCGCTTGACATTGTGACAGTTTACGGGTCCCCGTGACCCCTTGAACCCTCAGACCAGATGTCAGACACCAGATAAAAATCCAAAATGTTATTTATTATAATAATAAATGTGCACAAAGCACCCTCCACTCCACTATACTCCAATAAATCAATAATCACAAATAAACAATCAATACAATCCTCCACTTTCAGATGCATTGCCACCCTTCCACCCAGCTCAGCTCGTCGTCTGGGATTACCCATGGTCCTTTTATATTCCCTGACCCGGAAGTGGTTCCAACCCTACAGTCCATGTGATTCCTTATCACTTCTGGGTCAGATAAAAAGTCCTCTTCTTCATCCCGGAAGCACATCATTTCCCTTGTCGCCTTGCCTACGACGTACTTCTGGGTTATAGGGCATGTAGAATTCTCTGAGCCTCCCTACAGCGTCTCCTGGCGGTCCCTATGGTATCCAACAGGGCTGGTTGTAAAAACTACAAGGTCCATGAGGCCCTGCTGGAATTCAGGGAGCCTCTATGCTGCTGGGAAGGCTCCATCTGGCGGCTTGGAGGTGTAGACCGGAATATATGGCCGGCCATCCCTCACAACATGTTTTTGGGTCTTCATTGCGTACGTTAGGCCACCATACGGATTCTCACTCAGCACAAGTTGGACCTTCCACAAACAGTCATTGGAAACCCCAGACAGGTGACGTCCTTTGAACTAATGATGGGACTACTAAAGTCAGTCGGCTGCACCAGAGATCGATGACGTTGTGTTTTTATATTTGTCATTCATTTACACCTCTTTGCAGAGATCACTTCTATTAATGAATCAATGTCAAAAAGTCCAAATTAAGGCCGCTGTGATTCAATGCGACATAACAATAAAATGTGAAAGCTTCTAAGGAGGTGGTGATTACTTTTTTATTGTTTCTCTATAGACGTTGATCTGGAAATTTCTGTTTGGGCATGGAGGGCGAGAAGAAAACTCACATCATAGCCACCATGTTCTTTTATAAATGTCTGATAAAACACCTTCAAGGCCCCCTCACGCTACAACAAGTCCTCCAGAAGCGTCTCACCAATGCCCTTGGGCTGTCTTCACAGGTTGAGGCCCACCACAAGCTTGTAGAGCCCCCTCCACAGGGTGAAGCCCCTCCTTCTCTGCCCACAGTCCATCCTCCTGCCACTCCCTCGCTGTCAACCAGATTCTTGAGCCATGTTAACAAAGGGTGTGTCCAGTTGTGGACCTCACTGGGCGTGGCCAATTGGACTTCCAGCCTTCTCTTGTGAAAAAGTTGTGCAATCTTGACGTGACGCAGTGACGAGATCAGCGACCGCGATCGCCAAATGTGGCACACCCCACCACCAAAGGTCACGTAATGTGACATTGACTTTAGTTCATTTTTCATTTCTACGGCGCCATCACAAGGTGTTTAATAAAGTCATCACAGAACAAGATACATGAATACCTCGCCAGTCATGACACCAATGTCTCCGTGAAGGGCACACGCTGATGACACATGGATGGCAGCTGCAATCTGTCCTGGAAACTGAGCAGGTGGGAGGATCAACATCTGTCCATAGACACAGTGTTACCAAAGTGACTTCCAAGGCATTTTAATGCACCAGATCAGCCAGGGAGTCAGAGGCGGCCATGCGGCATGCAGCCCGGCGCCCTACCCACCCTGCCGCAGCACCCGCTTTAACACTAAGAGAGGTTGAGGAGGACGGGCCGCACTTGATTTCTCCCCCGTGTCCCTCGTTATTCGATCATAATAAATATGCCGCGCTCGTTTCGCCGTTCACGCTAATGTCATTAAACGCGGGCCTGTCGCTGATGCTCATTACTGTTAGCAGGGTGGGCTGTGATCTCCCCTTCTGTTTGATTTCAGCGCAAGCCTTTGAAAGCCACTCCTTTACAGCGGAACAATAAAACAGCTGTGTTTGTGTTGGCTGACCTGCCGTCGAAAATTTGAAACCCACCGCCGCACCCCCACCCAGGGCCACTTCTAGATACAACACGCAGCACCAGGCTGTCCGACCCGGGCGGGCGCAATAACGGCAGCCCCCCGCCTCGGTCTTCATCGTGCACCGTTAGCCCACCCCGAATGCGCCCAGTTAGGGTGAGAAATGAAACGGTGCTGCTGTGTTTGACCTTGTCGGCTTAAAGAATGACAACGATGCCACCGTCTGTTAAAATGGAGCCGACGTGCACGGAGCGGGGGGCCTGCATCATCCCTCCTTCCCTCTTTCTTTCTTTCTTTCTTTCTTTCTTTCTTTCTTTCTTTCTTTCTTTCTTTCTTTCTTTCTTTCTTTCAAAGACAGGCCTTTTATTTTTATGACGACTTTAATGTCAATTGGCATCTCCGCCCCACCAAGTCCAATGCGTAGGTCTTGACAGAAAGGCACCTCTGGAAGCAGCTGCCCGCCTGCCCGCCTCCCTCGATTTCCAGTCCTGGGCTCCTTGTGTACGGCTGAAACAGCATCTTTGTATTATCCGAACAGTCTGCTTCATAATCAAATACCATCTGTCGCTACATCTGAACCTGTTTTTAACATCTGTGCTTTCTGGTCTTAACAAAGCTTTAAAAACCAATTCACAACTTTCACAGCTCACCGCCTCCATGTACACATTTACTACCTTTAATGCGTCTTTCACATACTTTTATGGAATTTCAATCCTCCGGCTTGGGAATAGTTAAGGCCTTTGCTTTCGCATTATGTGTTGTTCCTTAAATAGTAATAGGCCTGGCATGAGCAACCAAGTGCAAAGAAATTGTACTTGTTCAGGCACAGAGGAGAACAGAAAAAATGGAAGCAAATAATGCGCCGGTGCCAACGGCTCGGCCCTTCTGCCAATGAGGAAACCTGAAAGTGGAGCGGCCACTGCAGCCCTATTACCCTAAATGACACTACAGACACAATGGCAACCAAGGGGAGAATCAACTCTACGGCTGATCTGCCACAGAAGTGCGTTTGAACAAATGGCGGAGTGAAATGAGGGGGCCTCCAGAGGACAGATATGCCGTTACTTCACACATGCTTTACAAATCTGAAGTGCATTCTTACCCAACTTCTGGCCAATCCACTACCAGATGTTGGCCGGCGTCGTTGTGCAGACAGCAGTGATAGGACATTAAAATGGAGATTGGCAAATTTAGTGCAATCCTGACAGTTGGGTTAAGGCTCATCTTCTGTCCAATTTAGTTTTTTTTTTTTTTTTTAAGGCTCACGATGCCAGGTGCCAAGTGACAATTTCCTTATGGCTCAGAACAAGCGCTTCACAGTGCAAGAACAGACCGTCCCATATTGAAGTCCTGCATATCGGCGCTGCCCGACATTCTCTTTCAGCTTACCGGCGTGTTATATACGGGCCATAGGGTGGCACGGGCAGGGTGAGGAGCCCAGAATCAAAAGCGTAACCGAGATGTGCAGGGGGTGGAGGAGCAAAGGCAGGATACAAACTAAGGTGGTCAGCCAGTGTGCCCACCATCCACAAACACAGCGCTTCAAGCCCCCAGCCCCTTCACACTCTGGTGGTACTACCACTCTGCCAGTTCAGGCTTTACCCCTGGCACTACTTCAACAGGTCACTGGCAGGAAGCAGCCTTTAAAGCCCACTCACTTTGGAGGAATTCATTACATTACTTCTGGGGTGAGAAACACCCCTCTGAAACTCCTGCAACCAACTCCCATCCTAAAGGCCCCTCTGGTGCCCCCCCCCCCCCTAATAATATGATAGGAGGTCTTACCTGATTTAGGCGCTAATCCACTGCTGACACTTACCAGTCTGGAGGAGCCCCCCGCTGGCTTTGTGCTCGTCCCCAGTAACTGCCGTGCTGCTTCAGCACATACTGCCCCCTGGAGGCTGTTTATCCACACTCTCCCTTTACTAGTTTAGGCTGTTCTTTTACAAATCAGAATTCCCCGTCATGTAGCCCCTTTTTTTGCTCTTACATTTAGTGGTGAATTGCATTAGAGGTGTGTCACCATCCATGTGAAAAAACAGGTATATCTTCTGTCTCTAATTGGTGGAGTGGTGGCTCTGAGGCTAGGGATCTGCACTGGCAATCAGAAGGTTGGCAGTTCGAATTCCATAAAATGCAAAAAGGGAATCTGCTCTGTTGGGCCCTTGAGCAAGGCCCTTAACCTGCAATTGCTGAGCGTTTTGAGTAGTGAGAAAAGCGCTATAGAAATGCAAAGAATTATTATTATTATTATTAACCACCATTTCTATTTTGGTTTTCAGTTTGAGAATAATTATGCATTTAGAGAGAAAGAAATAAAAAAAACTGAAACACAAAAAGAACAAAATGGAAGGAGTCCTCCTTCTACGATGGCCTGAAGCAAAAAACATACTTGAGTACAACACAGCTGTGTTTCCCTAAAAGGCAGATGGTCAACTGATGCCAGCTTCCTGTTTGGGGCGTCTTTTATAGTCCATGGATCAGAGGGGGTGGAGTGGAAGTGACATCATCGATTGGTGGGTGGGGCTTCTTCAAGTCTGGGAACAGGAGCGGACATGTTGGTGAGGTCAGTGCAACCCTTGTTTCATTTTCTCTGATTCCCAACTGCAACAAGGCTCACATAATAGAAAAGATATGTTATATAATACAGGTTTGGATTGCACTGTATACTTTCTATAGATATATAAGCTTTGTCATGTATATTATATAGATGTGTGCATGTAAATACAGCATAGAAGATATCATAAAATGTTATAGAATATACAGAAATATATTCAGTGAAAATATTCTATGTGTTTTAATTATATATTTACTATAAAAATATATAAACAAAACATGTCTGTATATATAAAATATTATATAATATAGATATATAGAAAAGTATACATTGTATATATTCTGTATATTTTTATTAAATACTGCCTATAAGTTTTCCATAAAAATGTAAATAGTATACTTTATATCATGTATGTTAGTATATATATATATATATATATATATATATATATATATATATATATATATATATATATATATATATATATAGTGAAGAACAGCACAGACTGGTACAGATATCAAAAGGAATGACTGGGGCCCCAGCCACACATTAGGCAATAGATAGATAGATAGATAGATAGATAGATAGATAGATAGATAGATAGATAGATAGATAGATAGATAGCGTAGTTGGCAGGATCAGACAGATAGATAGATAGATAGATAGATAGATAGATAGATAGATAGATAGATAGATAGATAGTGTAGTTGGCAGGATCAGACAGATAGATAGATAGATAGATAGATAGATAGATAGATAGATAGATAGATAGATAGATAGATAGATAGTGTAGTTGGCAGGATCAGACAGATAGATAGATAGATAGATAGATAGATAGATAGATAGATAGATAGATAGATAGATAGATAGATAGATAGATAGATAGATAGATAGATAGATAGATAGATAGTGTAGTTGGCAGGATCAGACAGATAGATAGATAGATAGATAGATAGATAGATAGATAGATAGATAGATAGATAGATAGATAGATAGATAGATAGATAGATAGATAGATAGATAGATAGATAGATAGATAGTGTAGTTGGCAGGATCAGACAGATAGATAGATAGATAGATAGATAGATAGATAGATAGATAGATAGATAGATAGATAGATAGATAGATAGATAGATAGATAGATAGATAGATAGGCTTTGCCACCCAAAGCACTGCTCTTTCTGAGCTATTAGAGATTCACATTGGATGCCTTGGGT